>NC_041228.1:78785991-78804293 GCF_002837175.3 Physeter macrocephalus
TCTTTCTTTCTTTCTTTCATCCTCTTTCTCTCTCTTTCTCTCTCTCTTTTCTTCCTTCCTCCCTCCCTCCCTCTCTCTTTCTTCCTCCCTCCCTCTCTCTCTCATTTTTTCTAACCAGGCTTCTAGTTCATTGCCACCTCTTGCTTTCCTTCCTGGCTCCCTGGCTCCTCCTCAGTTTCCTTTGCTGCTTCTTGCTCAGTCCCCTGACCTGTGACCTGATGCGGGTCCCAGACCACACCTGAGCCCTGTCCCACTCAGCCCTGTGGCTCTGAGTGCAATCCCTGTATCGCCAGTGCTCACGTCTCCAGCTTTCCCTGAGCTCTGGGTTCATCAGACCGTCTTCTCAACGCCTGCGTTACCGCGTCTCGCCGGTTCCGGGCTCGTCAGGAGCTCGTTACGTTCCCCCCACGTGCTGCCCTCGCCTTCCTGCTCTCCCAGAGCAGCTCCAGCCGTCCTGCTGTGGAGCCAACCTAATGTCTCTCGTTCTCTTCGGTTCCATATCTGATGCAGCAGCAAACTGTCGATTCCAGCTTCAAAATATACCCAGAATGCGACCGCTTCTCTTTGCTCTGTCCTAACGCTCTGGTCCAAGCGGAGATCTCCTTGTGCCTGGATCAGAGCCTCCTAACTAGCCTTCCTGCTTCGACCCCTGTTTTCTTATACACTGTTCGCAACACAGGAGCCAGAGCATTTATGAACAAAATCAAATACTATGTCACTCTTCTGCTCAAACCCCTCCTTTTCGTTGGAAGTAAAAGCCAGTCCCTTACACTCCGAGGTCTTAGACAGTCCCGGCCCTGGGCGCACCAGGGACACTGCTTGCTCGGGGCTCTGCGTGTGCCGCTCCCCTGCCCCCATAGCAGACGCTGTGAGAGCCACATCCTTACCCCACTGGCCACCCAAGGGCACCTCTGGCTTTGAGGATTGTTCTGCTGCAGGCCAGGGATTCGGACCTCGAGCACTCGAGTTTCTCTGCCCGAGGGCTGCGCCCTTACCTTGGAATGGTGCGCAGCCTGCACAGGGCCGGCCAGAAGTGCCGGGGAGCGACCCTCCCGCTATGGGAGGGCCGTGCCACAGCCCGCTCGTGCCCTGCTGGACCATTCCCAGGTGGGTTTCTCAGAGTCCCCAGTGGGGCTCGAACCTCAGATGCCCACAGTGGTAATTCAGTCATCAGCACAAACTTTGTTTTCCTATTTTAAGCTGTTATATGATTAAAATGTTTAATATGAATCAACCTTGTATTACTGAAATTAATTAACCCAATTTTCTCATGACAGATTATCTTTTTGGTATATTATTAGATGAGTTCACTAACATTTTGCTTAGGACTTTGTGTCTAAGTTCACAAGTAAGATTATCGTGGCGTTTTCTTCCTCCCCCTGTTCCCCCCGCCCCCGGTTTTGATATCATGATTCTACTTCACCTCATAAAACTAATTGGAGAGTATGCCCTCTTTCTCTGTTCTCTGCATGAGTTTGCATATGATTGGAATCATCTGTTTGTTAATGCTCTGGTAAAATTCATTTGTGAAACCTTCTGGAACTGTTTGTTTTTCAGGGGAGAATTTTATGTACCATCTCAATTTAGTTAATGCTGTGAGACCATTAGAAGTCTAGATAACCCTGAGTCAGGCTAAACCTTTATGTTTTTAGAGGAATTTGTTTGTTTAACCAGTCTTCAAATGTATTGGCATAAAGTTGTCCGTATTATTTACATTCCTAATGCTTCTTTAAGTCCCTTTTCTCATTTCTAATATTGTTTATTCGCCTTATTTTTCTTGTTGATAATTCTCACCTGATTTTTCCCTTTTTACATCAGCCTTTTAAGACAGCTTTGATTCTGTTGAGCCCCTCAATTTTATTTTCATTGCATTAATACCTGCTATTTATTACTTCCTTTCTTATCTTTTCTTTATGATTATTCTTCTGTTTATTTTTCTAACTTCTTAAACTGGCTGTTTACTCATTACTTTTCAGATTGTTTTCTTTTTTATGTAAAGTCTACACACATTTGAGGCCTCAGTGGATAACATTTTTCCATATCCCGTAGGTTTTTTTTTTTTTTTTTTTGTGGTATGCGGGCCTCACACTGCTGTGGCCTCTCCCGTTGCGGAGCACAGGCTCCGGACGCGCAGGCCCAGCGGCCATGGCTCACGGGCCCAGCCGCTCCGCGGCACGTGGGATCCTCCCAAACCGGGGCGCGAACCCGGTTCCCCTGCATCGGCAGGCGGACGCGCAACCACTGCGCCACCAGGGAAGCCCCTCCCGTAGGTTTTAAGACCTCATATTTTTGTTATCCTTCTGTAAGAATATTGTCCAATTGCCATGTGTTCAATGAGTTATTTAAAAGCATTGTAAATTTTAATTGTCTAATATTTGCTTTTCTTTTAAGTTACGCTTTGTTATTGATTTCTACCTTAACTACCTTATGCTTAAGGAACATGGTCTCATGATGTTAATTCTTTAAAATTTATTTTTGGTATATTGTCACTTTCATAATATTCTATGTATTTTTTTTAAAAATAGGTTCTCACGGGGAGGGGGAAGGGTAAGCTGGGACGAAGTGAGAGAGTGACATGGACATATATACACTACCAAATGTAAAATAGATAGCTAGTGGGAAGTAGCCACATAGCACAGGGAGATCAGCTCGGTGCTTTGTGACCACCTAGAGAGGTGGGATAGGGAGGGTGGGGGGGAGGGAGACGCAAGAGGGAGGGGATATGAGGATATATGTATACGTACAGCTGATTTACTTTGTTATACAGCAGAAACTAACACACCATTGTAAAGCAATTATACTCCAATAAAGATGTTAAAAGAAATAAAATAAAATAATAAATGGTTTCTATATATGTCTATTAGCTCAGGTTTGTGTACTGTTTAATCATCTACACGCTTACTGATCTTTGTGTTATTAGTCAGTTACTGAGAGAATTAAAGTCTACACCATGATCAGAGATTTGCTGATTTTATCAGAGTTCTCTAAATTTTTGCTTTATGTATTTTGAGGCTATGTTATTAGATGCTTGCAAGACTAGAAGTGTTACGTGTTCCTGATAAACTGACATTTTTGTCATATAATGGCAAATTATATGCTTTTTCTTTGTTTATTTTATTCTTTCTTCCTTTTTTTGGACTGCTAAAAATTTTTTCTTCAATCAATACTTCTTTCTTTCATTGGTTACCCTAGAAACTTTCATATATATGTTTTACTTATTAAATTAAAATTCCTCAGTACCCTTTCCCTCCTCTCAGACAATATAGCCACAGCCTTCTTTAAATGAAACCCACCCCTCCTGGCTTCAAGCCATAGCTTAATAACTCTTCCCCACATTAGACATTATTCTTATGGCTTTATGGAGTCAACGTTTGTCTAGTTTGCTCACATGTTACCCTCTTTTTTATTTATTAATGCTTTTGCACGTCAGACTTCCATTTTGGGTGACTTCTTTCTTTCTGAAGTTCATTCTTTAGAAGAGCCCTTGTGGACAGGCCTCTTTGTATTCTAGTAAAGTCTTTCTACTTGTATTTGTCTGAAAACGGTTTTCTTTCCCCTCCACTTTTGAAGACAGAATTGCTCGCTCTACATGACTTTACTTTCTCTCAGTTTCTCTTAGCCTCTGGAGATATTAATCCATGGACTCCGGGCTTTCTTTTTTGTTGCAGAGAAGGCTCTTGGCAGTTTGCATTTTGTATCAAGTAATCTTTGATTGTCTTTCAAATCTTCTTGTTTATCAAGTATTCTGCACTTCCGCTGTCGTGTATGCAGGTATAGATTTTGTCTTATTTATTCTGACTGGAATTCATTGTGACTCGGAAATGTGAGAACAGTTTCATCTGGTGTCTCCCTGAATATTACGGTTCCCTGATTCTTCCTAATAGTTCTTTCTAAGCTTGTTGTTAGATGTACGTTAGGCCTTCTCCTTCCAGCCACCACATCTTCTAATCATTTTAATGTTTTAATTTCTTTTTCTCTCTGTGTCTCACTTCTTCAGATCTGTCTCCCAGTTCTTCAAATGTATCGAATCTGTTGTTCAGCTCACCTACCAAAGTTCTTACTTTATTTGTGATGATTTTCATTCTCATATGTTGTATGTTCTTTATCAAATCCGCCTGGTCATTTTCGATAGTTTCTTGTTCTTTAATTATAGATTAGGTGTGTTCATTCATTGCTTTAACTATGCTAAATGTATTTTATATTCTATAGCCATTACTGCCACAATTTGCAATTTTATAATACTGCTCGCCTTGTCTTCCGCTTACCATCTCTCTACCATTTGTTTTATTATTATCTTTTGAACAAGCGTGCCTTCATATGCACTGGAGCCTTACCTGTGGGAGTTCTTTGAGGATTGACTGAGGGTCTGTTCCTTTAGGAAAAGTTGTGTTTGCTTCCACCAGGAGGCCACCCAGGCCACTGTAAAGTCTTCGCTTGAAGTTTGGGGGGGATTCAGGTGCCATTCCCACACGAGGGACTAACTGTTGCCGTGAGTTATCGTTATTACTCTTTGGAGGTGGAAGTGCCCACCGTGGGTGACAGGTTCCTGGTTATTTCCCACCTTCGCCCAGAGCCAGGCCCAAGGGCAGGCGAGATTCCTCCCCATTAACTTCGTGAGGCACATTTTTTTCTGGTTAATCTTTTCATTTGGGGCGTTTCTCTCCATGGGTCCAGGCTTTCCTAGCAGTGGGAGTGGGGTTGGGTTGATATCTCCAAGTCTCTTCCCAGGTTGCCCAGCCGGATGCTCTGCGTCCGTTCTCTGCAGAGCTAACTGGAACCAAAGCTCCCGGGAACCAGGGACAGGCAGATGTCCCCAGAATCACCTGTGTGATTTCATCATTTTGCTTATTTTTTAAAATAGTCTATATTTTTATTTATTTTTCATGGAAGGTTTTTTTTTTTTTTACACTATTGACTCTAAATATTGCCAGCTAATGAAAACTACATAATGCCTATCCTCTATGAAAAAAACCTCTTTTCTAGAATTTATGATGCCAGGGGACAATCATTATACTCATTCCTGGCCGGAGATCAGTAAGTAGGATAGTGTCAACATTTAGGTCCAAAGCCATAGCATCCACATCTAGGTAAGCAATTGAAAATTCATGGCTGTCACCATCATTAGCAGATGTGGTGGTGTTGTTATCAGCTTGGAAGTTCTGTCTATGTAGTATATCTTCACAAAATAAATAATTTTATAGGTTTTTGTGAGTTTTTATAATATTGTGCAAAATGTGACAGTGTGTCGTGTTCACTTCAATAATGGGATTGCTATCAAGTCTGTGGTTGTCCTGGAAACAGAGAAAGTTAAGGGTTACAAGATAGAAATGGTCTCAAAAGATCACTTTTTCCTCATGTGGAAATATATTCGTCTCAGCAACAAACCCTAAGAAACTTAATAGGAGCTTCACAAGGAATCCTGGAGTTCAAGGATGACCTAAAATGCTTTCATTATTTAACACTTTCTAAGTATTGCTAGTGGTGAGGTTAATAACCTACTAGTTCTGATTCTACTAGTAAAGTTACAATTTGCTGGTATTAACCTTGATGGTAAGTACACTATTTTACATGTTTAGCATGGTTTTTTTTGTTTGTTTTGTTTTGTTTTTTGCGGTACGCGGGTCTCTCACTGCTGTGGCCTCTCCCGTTGCGGAGCACAGGCTCCGGACGCGCAGGCTCAGCGGCCACGGCTCACGGGATGTGGGATCCTCCCGGACCGGGGCACGAACCCGCGTCCCCTGCATCGGCAGGCGGACTCTCAGCCACTGCGCCACCAGGGAAGCCCCTAGCATGTTTTAAAAAGCATATTCATTATTCACATTCTCTTTGGGACGAGGCACAGCCTATATAATCTAGACCACAAACATGGACTGAATGAGATTTAATACATTTCTTCTGAGGTGTAAGAACATCAGGAGGTGGGAATTCCTTCCCTTGGTTTGAAATCTCAGCATTGCAGTGGAGGAAAGAGGAGGAAAGTACTATATTCTGCTGTTCTGGGTATTATTTTAATTTAGGATTAAACAAAAGATCCATGATTGCCATGATTTCAGGGACTCGAAGCAGGAGAGGGCTTGACCTGACTCGTGAGCCAAGAAACAGGGCTCAGGGAGAGCAGGGACAAAATTTAGTGAGTGTCAGACCCTGGTCTCCCTTCACACCAGAAAGAGTTGAGCCACTTAGAGGGGGCTTGCTCAGCACCAGACTGCCCTCTGTCCTCACGTGTCCTCAGACAACCTTAAAGCTGTCAAACACAGCTGAAGCATAAGGTGATTTGTAGCTTTGAACATAATTTGGACGAATAATTTCTTGGTTTTGACTCCCAAAGTAGATTATTTCATTCCCTGTGGAGTTAGAAGGTGTGGGCTTGGTCGAGTGAGCAATGACTGAGCTGGTCGTTGGGGGAGGGTGCCAAGAGAAAGCAGGGTTCTGATTCCTCACCTGGGCGAGGTGTTTGCTTCCTGCCAGGAAGTGCGGGATCCTGGAATGCCAGGCAAAGTTTATCTAAAAGAACTGGGGAAATAACTTTCTTTTGGGGCTTTTTGGAGGACGTCCTGTTCCGATAGGTGTGTGTATGTGTTTGTTTTTCTCCCGGAGTCATGGCTCCCTGAAGAAGTGCGTTTCATGTTTGTTTCTTGCTCCACTAGTGGGCCGTGACCTTCCAAATTTTGGAGACTTCCAGCTTTTTTCTTTCATCTCACTTCTGCGGTCTGGGGATGAGAAGCGTTGTGCTCCGGTGCCGTGAAAAACCGTGTGTTTATAACTGCATGCGATTTGCCCAGAAATAGGGTCCACAGGTTTTATCACCTTCACAAAACGGTTTGTGATACCCTCTTCCTAGAAACATATTAAATGATTTTTTTATAACAGCCTATGTTAGAGATAAGTCTGCTTAGTTTCTAGAATTCATGGCACATTTTCTATAATTCCTCCAACTTTTTAGTTAGAAGGATGATAATTTACCACCGATAAACATCTGCTTGCACTGTACTTGCATTTCAGTAATGAAGAAACTGTGATTGTTTGGACCTTTGTCTGTGATGGATTGGATTTGGCAAAGCTGAATGATATGACACACCAAATGCACTGAGACGAAATTGCTTCCAAGTCGATAAACTGAAACAAATGAATTTCAACCTGAAGTGAACTTTAACAAAAGTCATCCGTCTCATTTTAGTTATAATTTACTTTTTTAAAGAACGTAATAGACAACATTAGAATCTAGATAGTAGAAGACAGTATGCAATTTCTATTCACAAGGTCGAAAAGCTTTTCTTCACTTAACGTAGTTTCCCTGTTTCCAAGTTCAATAGTAAGGGTGTATCTTACGATTTTACTTGCAGTAAAAAAAAAAAAAAAAAAAGACATAGGACTATCCCTCCTTCAATTATTTTTAAGTATTCTAATTTAAATTTTATATCAGTTAACATCTAGGATTTTGACTAAACATCATACAGAAACCAAACCTGCCAATACTGGTGGGTTTTTGATCTGGCGGAATAAGTAACATTTTTAGTAAAAGAACATCAGAATTAAAATGTTATAAAACTCTGTATATGGTTTGGCTTAAGGTAAAAAAAAAAACAACTTTCTGTGTATTTACATATTCAGACGAGTAAACAATGTAAAATTTAGACAAAATGTCATTCTTTCATTAGTAAGTAAATAGCTTTCTGTGAATTCAAAAAAGTTGGGAAAAGAGAAAATAATGCACCGATTATTAAACTATGAAATTAACTGGACCATTTTTTACAGACTTTAAAGTATGACTGTACATCTAGACAAGTTTTAAAAATTGAGCTGTTATTTGTTATTTGGATGGCTTTTCGAAAATTGATTTATTACATATGAAAACTGTGCAATTAGAATGTAATGCAGTGTTGCCATGAAACCAGGGTTTGCTGATGTGGGTTTTTGAGTTTATGGTTAAGTGTTTAACAAGATGGTGTAAGCAGGGTCCACCTCTCGCCTCCCCCCCCCCCTACTTATTATATATTATTGGAAATTATTTGCTTTTTGGAAGAAAAATAGGTTGTGTCACTGAAATACCAGACAACTCTTTTTTCCTTCTATTTTTGTCACATTCATGAACAGAATTTTGCTTGAAAAATGCTGGTTTCTGAAAACTAAGTTTGGAGGTAAAGGACGTATACATTTCACATACATATATTTTTATATTTAACATATACATGTATGTAGTATATACACATGTGTATACAGATACGAATGTTTTACCTACATACATTTTTTAATTTTAACCCTTTTTTGATGTATTTTCTTCTAAAGGAAATCTGAACAGCACATAAACATCAATCATCACATTTTAAGAGTGAATGTGTAGAAGTGGGATACTGCTTAGTGATGATTGCATTTGATAAATTTCCATCTTTTAATTACTTTCAGTGTTTCTACTGTTGGTTGAGTTATTCTTCTTTAGCTGCTCTAAGAAAAGATGTCAAGTTGTCTGGTTTAAGGTGAGAAGTATTATTTCTACAGAGGCCATCAATGTGGGGAGAATACCCAAATGTGTCATGATTTAAAAGAAATTCACTAAAGAGAGGCATGTCAATGGGTTATAGAACTGCTGAACCCCTCGGAAGCGCTGCGGAATAAAACGTATGAGAAACATAGTATCCGTCATTAAGATTTTTGATGAATTGCTTGTTAATCCATACACTGTATGCATGTTGCAACATTTCTAGGCTTAATTAGTGTACTTGATGATTATGTTTATTTTCTGATGTACACACTGATTAAGCATTGTCCATACCCTGGAGCTTGAAACAAGATCAGTCTGTAAAGTAGTACCGAGTCGTCTAACGGGGGACTCAGAATGCAAATAGATCAACTTATGTAAAATTAAATTAGTTCTAATAGAACCCATTTTGCCTGAGCAGCTGGTGTCACATTATAAACAGCGTCCTCTTGTTGTAAGAAATAAAGGGCTTCTGTTGACAGATCCTTATATGCCTCTAAGCTTAAAAAACTCAATGCGGATGGTGTTAGAGTTGAACTGAAACTCTTAGACACAAGGAATCGTGGTGTGTTTTCAGCTAACTCATTCTATTGTGTTCTTGAAATGCTACTCATTAGGCCATTATGGCATCTCGGGGAGTGAGTGCCAGGTTTCAAAATGCTTTTCGTGATAACCTTCTGTTTTTAGGCATTTTAACTTTTGCGAATTTTTCTCTCGTATTGAGATTCTCCAGAGAGTCTTAGGTCATATATTCAAACATTTATCGAACCCTTCTCTGCCTTAATTTGCAGATACTTTAGGCATGTTCTCTTTTCTCTCTTCCATTCGATGGCTACATTTATAAAGCTAAATTTAGCATTTAAGAAGTTAAAGACCAGAAGTTTATTTTAAAATTACTTGCAACACCGCTGAGAAAGGAATTGTCCTTTTATTTGTGTGTATTCCGTAAACGTTTGTTAAGTGTCTCCTGCTGGATATCATACGCTGTACTAAGCGCTGGATTTGTGTGGAAGATACTTCCTGTCCTCCGGAGAGGATTTCTCAATGGGGAATATATTAGGACAAAGATAAAAGACAGCGTAGTAGGCTGAATGGCGTTTGGAGGTATTAATAGTGCACGGGTGGAGAACAGAGAGCCCAGAAGGAAAATTCTTGCTGCGAACACCATAGATACTCACTCACATGACTTCCGTAAGATCTGTTTCCTGCAAAAACCTCCCATGTCAATTTCACAACCTTTTAGAACAAAGTCTTGTAATTCTCTTGCCCTCCCATAAAAATGTATTACACTGTGTTCAGTTTTCAATGCATCATATACATAGTTTAATGTCATTGCCATGTCTACATGTTTATATGTGACATTTCTATCCATCTTTATTTCTTTGATAGATTTGAGATTGCACTATGATCTTGAGGACTTGTCTTTTTTTTTTCTGTTCTCTTTGATTGTGACAGCTATCCTATATACTGCTTACTGCTTTTATGCATATTGAGCTGAAAAACCTCCCATGTCAATTTCACAACCTTTTAGAACAAAGTCTTGTAATTCTCTTGCCCTCCCATAAAAATGTATTACACTGTGTTCAGTTTTCAATGCATCATATACATAGTTTAATGTCATTGCCATGTCTACATGTTTATATGTGACATTTCTATCCATCTTTATTTCTTTGATAGATTTGAGATTGCACTATGATCTTGAGGACTTGTCTTTTTTTTTTCTGTTCTCTTTGATGTGACAGCTATCCTATATACTGCTTACTGCTTTTATGCATATTGTAGCTGAGCTCATATAATTGTTTCATCTATCTGTTCATTTAATATAGTATTGTTTAAAAAAAATAAAATTTAATTAAAAAGCTCCAATGTCATGAATCCACGAGCTTCGGGGAGGGGGGAAGAGAGGGTTGGGAGAAAAGCTATGAAGTGGGAATGTTGAGTACCCACTGACAGGCTCCTCGATACTAAGAGCAAAAGGGGATCAGCACCTTAAGGAGAAGTGGTCAGCCACACTCCTGAGTCACGCTTGAGGGGAGAACGACAAGAACTCTCCCGCACTAGGGGTGACAGTGTACCCTGCTGTCACCGTAGGGGAGTGCAGTCTGGAAGAAGGTATCAAATGCTTTACACATATCCAGACACTTTAGTGCGATATTTTTATCTTTGAGAACCTTCTCTGAATAAAAACCCTAAATAGGGAAAAAATACTTCCAAACAGGGATGTTCACCACAGCGTTATCATGGAGAAACACTGGAAACCCCTGTCATGCAGCGGGGGAAAGACTGAGCAAACCGCGGAACGAACGTTTGATGGAATTAAGTTTTTGACTCCATCCACGAAAATGAGTTTTACTTCGAAGACTTTAGAAGATTTAGAAAATGCTGATGCTTGATGTTAAGTGAACTTAGCAGGAGACAGAAATGTGTGTACGATACATTCAAACAATGTAAAACAGGAAACACACGTTTTCTTCCCCTGGGAAAAACTCTGGAGGAAAATAAAACAAATTATTATTGCTCTCTTACTTTTTTATTTTCCAAATTTTATTTCCCCATTGGTCAGGGAGAGAAACAAACTTACTCAAAATGTAGGTCAGCTACAAGAGGTAAAAATGTGGTTTTGCCATGATTATCAAAGTCAAATTTTTAAGAGGCCTCGTGGGCTCACCCGGCAGAGTCTCCATCTCTGAACTTGTGGGAAACGATGTTCCAGAAGAGGGGGCCAGGGTGAAAGAACATCAGATTCTGGGTCAGAGATCCAATCAGTAATCCCTGAAACTTGGCCCAAACCAACTTCTGTCAATTTCTTCATCTATAAACTGAAGGGCTTGTGCTGAGTGACTTTTAAGGACCCTTTAGCATCTTCCACTTTGATTCTGTGATCCCAGCATGAAATGGACAGTGTGGAGAAAAGGGCCATCCGCTTCTGACACGGAAGATTCTAATACTCAAGCTCCAGCTAGCGTGACACTCAGAGGAGGATGCGGGCAGATCCACGGGGTTCTCTAATCTGCCCAGAGACCACTCCAAAACGAGATTTCCAAATGCATTGAACTACACCTACTCACCCTGTACTCACGCCAGCCGAACTGCTCAGAGGCTGAAGGGCAGCCAGTGCGCTCTCAGAAACGTCTGTAGCAATGAGACATCGGACCTCCACGTAGCTCTAACCTACTGTTGAGTAACACCCCAGGAAGGCCTTCAGAAACCTGGTATCCCAGGCTGGGCTTGTCTTGTAACTCCCAGTGGGGCATCAGATTATCTTTCTTGGCCAGTCTCCTGGAGAAAACCATCAGTCATGCTGTGCAGAATGCGTCATAGTTCATCCTAAAGGTTCCCCGGGGGTAACCTCACCCCCAGTTCACATCCAAATAGGGGATGATGGGTCTTCTGGTCAGGTGTTAGGGGCTTGTCTGGTTAGGGGCTTGGATTTTGCCCAGAGTGGGGTCTTATTTGACTTGACGACGTTGCAGGGCTGTCCTCCACGAGGGAGGATCATGGGAGTGTCAGCACGGGGCACTGGTCTAAATCTTCTCTCATAGGAACAATATGTGGTGATGGTCGCTAAAGGACATTTTAGATGTTCCAAAGTGCATTCCGAGACTGAGTTATAGCAGCAAAACTCTATCCAGGTTGGACTCCGTGCTCTGTAGGTTGACGTCGTAAGCCTGTCCTAAGCAACAGCGTGAAGTCTGCGTGCGCCGGGGAGGAGGCCGCAGAGTGCACCGCGCATCTCAGGACACAGGGTCCTCTTGATGAGGCACAAGTCCAGCCGGCCTCGGCGCCGGCGGTGGCTGCGCTTCTCGGAGCAACGGGCCTGTTGAGATGTCGCGGCTACCGTGGGCCGTGTGACTGTCACCCGGGGCCGCTGCCATACCCACAGCAAGGGCACAGGGCTTTCTGCTCCACTTTCTTCAGCCGTATCCCTGCCCAGTTCTACATTCCCCAACTTGGCTTCTCCCTCCTTTACTCCTCCTTGAGATTTATTATACTTTCTTGCCTTTTGTGAATTCCTATAAGCTGCTTTAAGTTCTCTCTGGAACAAGCAATACGTTAGCAAGTGAGTAAGTAAATTGACGGTCTTCTCTTCGGCGTCATCACCGACTGAACTGGAGGCGCGGGAAGATGCTGGGAGACGCCTCTCCCCCGGGGCATGTCCTTGGTCTGCTCCAGATTTTGAGACCGGCCGAGGAAGGGACTGGTCTCTATATTAGTTAATACTTAGTAGCTGAGACAGTAAAAGTTGGCATCGAGGAGTCTCAGGATGGCTGCTTGTGGTTGCTCTCCAAACTGACGCTCGATTTTTGGAAATGAAGGGCGGGGGTTCATTCTCCCACGGACAGACACATTACAGTGGACCCAAATGCTCTCTGCTATTTCCCAATATTTGAATTTTGCCATAATCGGCAAATACGCAGCGAGGGGCCCTCAGTGCACCCTTTTCTGCCCAAAGGGAGCCTGCAGATGTGGTGAAGAAACAACCGTAAGAGTCACCCGGTTGCTACGAAGGGGTGCGCTAGGACCGTTCTGCCTGTTTTCATGCCCTGCTTCCTTTTCATCTCACTCTGATCTCAGCTGTCAATGCCGAGATGAATTAGGTGTAAAGATGAAAGGCAGGAATGAGACAGCAGTTGAGGGAATCCCAGGGAGGGAGGATGCATCTGAGATCAGCTCGGCAGTTGGAAGATACGTCTGCTCTTTGCTGTGGAGCTGGCAGCCCTGTGCACCCTGCGGTTCCCAGGTGGAGGGTGTCGACGTGAACACCCTGCTCACAATCTGTAGGAGCAGAGAGCACGTGCCACACTTGTCTTCAATATGGGCTGCGTGGTAACCGTTCTGCCACGGGTTTGGTAAGTTAACACTATGTATCTACCCACTAGACTACGAAGCCCTGGAGGACGAGGACCTTCTGGTACATCATCTTCTGGGGACACGTCCTCCCTGAATCCTTCCCAAGGAGAGGCTGTGGGGTTTTCCCACTCACCTCTGAGTCTGAGGGACACTTGGTAGCCTTGCTCCCCATGGCTACTTCCCATTTGTTTCTCCTTCAAATTTTGAAACTCCGGTTTGGGGGAAGTCGACGTGATCTTCGCCCCTCCCCCGCTTCCTGCCCCTTGTCGTGGTCCCTGCAGTTTCACAGGGGTTCTGGCCACTCTCGCTGCTTCCTCTTCACCTCACTCCTCAGGCCGCTCTTCGCAACCCGGTCAGCATCTCGTGTACCGGCCCCCCGGTTCCTTGACCTCCCCGCCTCCAGTGATCTTTTCTTCTAACGCCCTCAGGGCTCGTTCTCATATGATACTCGTGACCTTGTCATCATCAATGGCTGCAACGTGGCAGAGCGGGTGTCAGAAGCATCCTGTCTCCTGATGGCTTTCCCTCTTTTACAAGTGTAGGTGCTACGGCCCTTCATTACACACCATGGGAACCACTGCCGCCCTCCTGCCCCACCTGCACTCACCTGCCTACCACCATCCTCTTTACGGCCAGCGTCTCCCCAGCGCTGTGTCTGGGCCCCGGCAGCCTTGCAGGGCTGGAGAACCGGACCCCGTGGAGCGTCCCTGTCTTCCCTGCCCCCAGCATTCCCTTACTTCCCTAAATTACAGGGTCAGCTGGAAACTCCTGGTCCTCCTCCTGAGAACACGCTGCCCTTCTGAATCCAGGCATCGCCCTCACCTGTCCTGTGGATTCCACAGCCTTGCTCTCCCTTAAGAGTCCGCTCGTGTTACAGCCCTCTCTCCACTTCATGGTCAGCTTGTCCTTCTCTGCTGTCTAACTCCCAGGAGAACAAAGCGAGGTATCTTTTTCTGAGCAGACTTTGCTTGACAACCACACTTACATGCCTATCACTGTGGCTCATTTTGCCACAGAAGCGTCCTCAGAGAGCCGTGCATCGCCCAAGTCTCCACTTCCGCACCTCCTGCTCTCCCCTCACTGCACCCCACCTTCCTACCATTCCTGAAGCAGCCCTTGCCTCAAATTGCTGTTAACTCCAAATGGCCAATTCAGTGGTCCCTTCTCTGTCTTCAGCTGATTTGACTACTTGCCAGTGTTTCATACCGTTGACCACACACTTCTTGATGAACTCTCTTCTCTTGACGTCTGTGCCGTCACCTGCTCAGTCTCCCCTGCTGGCTTCTCCTCTTGTGCTGGTGGCTAAGCATCATCTCGTTCCTTTGTGTGGTCCCTGGATTTCTACCCTTCCCTGTAGCTGTTCTCTCCCCATGTAATCTTGTCCAGTCCCTTTGGCTTTAGATACTATCTTCATGGCTCTGACACTCAGATGTGTATCTTCTGAACCGGACTTTCCACCGAAAAGCAGGATTATGCCATAGGTGTCTTAATTGTAACGTGGGCCAAAGACCACTCTTTACTTCCCTACCCCTTCCCAAACTTGTTCCTTCTGGTTTCTGTTTGTCACTAAATGAGCCACCTTCCGTGCAGTTGATCAAGCCCCAAATGAGAAGTAATTCTTATCACACTTCCAACAAGTTCTATGCATTCTAGCTCCACAATATCTCTCGAATCCGGCCGTATTTCCCCATCTCCATTGTTCACCTTCTAGAACATAAGCTACTCTAGAGCTGCCTGGCTTATTTCAGTGGCATTTGATCTGACTCCTTACTTGCCCTCGGTCTCCCTTCTACCTGTTCCATCTAGTATCTAGAGTGTGATCTAAGCCAGTTTGCATCTCTCTGCTGGCCGGAGCCCTCCTGCAAGGTCCCCTTGAGCTACAGGAAATGTACACACCTGGCCACTGTGCGGCCCCCAACACCTGACCCAATTCCTATTCTCCCTGGTCACTGTGCTCTACCACCAGACCTCCTATTCGCTCAGTCAGACCAGCCTCACCGTCTCCCTCCTTTTGCATCTGCCTATTCCTCTGCTTAGGACTCTGCCCTCAGACCCTCCACCAGCCAAGGCTCTGGAGTCATTCAGATCTAAACTTCGCATGATGTTTTCCGTGATGCCTTCTGTTACAAATCCCACCCTCCACACACGCACGGGGGGCTCTAGCCGGTCGCCCTGCTTTTTCCACTCACACCTTCACTTTGCACACACAGCCCCCATCTTGTACTCTTTTGTTTTTCTGTTTATTCTGGAATTCGAGCTTGCTGGTGACAGGTACCTTGTCTCGTTCTCCGCTGGGCATGAGTGGTGCCAGACGCGTGGCAGGGACTTCATAAATACTTGTTAAGTGTTTGCATCCATAGCGTTGAAAAACGGGTATCTCAGTATAACCTCCATAAACCAGGTACTTGTAGAATTGACCGTTGAGGTCAATTTAACTATTTGGTGGCTAAGAATTGACAGTTTTTATTCTATAACGCCCGATGAAAATATCTATAAGATGGATAAGTAATCTTTTTATAAGTAATACTTTCTGAGGGAGCCCCTTATCGTAGACATTTTCTTCTCTTAAAGATCCAACACTGAATTATTTTCATTGTCTTGACTCACTGTGTTTTATCCATCTATTTATTTACTGGTTCTTTAAAAGAATGAGCCCTGGAGAATATAACACAAAGTACTATTTTAATGTTGGTATGTTACAACATTGTATATTTATAATGAGATGTCAGTGATATTTAGATAACGTACATAGTCAATTTTTAACCCAAAGAGTTTTTTTAAAATTCAGTGTACGTTTCCCTCTAGAATAGTAATGTCGAGTAAAATTGTCTACATAAAATTAAAATGAATCAGGTAGAGAGCTCGTGCAAAAAGTTTGCTTTTTATTTCCCGACAAGTGCTCATCATCAGGGCAATTAAAAAATTATTAAGATTTGTATTTTGTTAACATTTTTTTCCTGCATTTTTTTTTCAGCAAACCCTGTGCATTTACAATGTCATGACTAATCCCAGGGGAGTACTTAGGGCTGTGGAAGCAAACGGTGGCTACAGAAGATAATTCGCACACAAGCCACCTTTCCGAATCTCCCTTGAGTCAGGATCCCGCCTCCAAGTCTGCATCTTACCTTTTTGAGCATCTTTAGAATCAGGGCCCTGGATAGTCAGGACTTACCCTCACAAACCTCTGTTTTCTCATTGTCAATCCCTATTCTTGAACATTTCTCCATGTCTTGTGTTTGGAGTCCATAGTGTGTACTCATCAGGACTCCTGTTGACAAGGGGCAGAATTCTAACTCAGACCACAAGGGCAGACGTATCTTGTGGGAAGGGCGGGAATGTAGCTGGGTTTCAGGAACAACAGAAACCAGGAACGTTAACCCTTAGCCTCTTGTGTCTGCATCTCCTTTTTTATGAGCTTCCTTCTCTCCTGCTGCAGACCATGTCCTCCGTACCCCTGGAGACATGGTGTCTATAGCTTCAGATTTATATCTCAGCCAACCAAGAACCACGGAGCCTTGGTTGCTCTGAGCTGCAGTCCAAAAATCTTAGAGAAATGCTCTCATCGGCCAAATATGGTGAATTTTCTAACCCCCAAATATGAACCATATTATGATACAACAATCCCCACCCCCAGATCCATCGATAAGGAGAAAGCATCTCTCTGGTTTCAGAGGAAAATTCCCCAGGAGAGCGTTCATCGTAGTACGTGTTTTGATGTGCACGACAGCGCTGAGACTTCGGCCGCTCCTGGGGGGCGGGGTGCTGCCCCAGCTCCCCGGTTGCTGGCCTTCAGGCGCTAATCCTCTGTGGGAGGCGCCCCAGCCGCTGACCCCCCCGTAGACATGTCTAATGCTTTCGGCCATTCACATCTTATTCTGCTAGTCTTCCTCAATAATACCTGTGTGGAAAGACGGTGAGAAAGTTAGGCTGAATCTAGCGTTTTTTTGGTCTCAGAGTCTAAAAATTCCTTTAACAAACCTCGAGGACACCTTGTTTGCTTTGTCTCATATCTCTTGAAATATACTGTTTGTTTAAAGCATGCATACAAATTTATATATTGAAATATACTTAAAGAATCCAAACTGCTTCCAATCTGTGTAATATTTACTTGGAGTACTTGTACTTAGTCTCCTGAAAAGAATTGAGTCTCTAAGTTCTCCATGTGAAACGAAAACAAAAAGAGGCTTACCTGTAATGTTGTCATTTGTACCTAAGTTTTTTAATGAGTGAATTTGCATTATAAATGTTTTCCATTCATAAATACATAAGTGAACCAAAGGTTTTTGTCCTTTCCTTCACTGGTTTGTTTTAAAAAATAATAATAAATCAAAGTTTATTGCGAAAAAAAAAAATCTTACAGTTTCCATCTGTTTGCTTCTACTCTCCTCACTTATAGAATTCAAAAACTAAGGCACAAAACCTGGTCTAATTTCATATATTGATTTACTGCCACAGCTGGGCCTCCAATTCTTTTTGACCCAACATAGTGGTTAAGAGATTACCCCATTTGGCCAAATGCTTTCTTATGCAGTCTAAGCCTCAGTTTGTTTGTCTGTATGACGGCGATTATAGCACATACTTCTCTGTGTTTTTGAGAGAATCAAGTGACATTAGGAAAATAAAGTGATTAGCACCGTGCCTGGGTCACTAAGTGTTTAATAGATTAGCTATTATTAATAGTAACATGGGTTATTAGCCCAGGAAGAGTTCACAATGCTGTCTTATGATACAACTTATCTGGGTATTATATAGTAACAATAGCTCCATGCTATTATTTTTAGGTGACAACCTGGTAGAGCATGAAAATTCTTTTCAATAACAAACTTGACTAGATATATACATCCACATATTTAAGTCTCTGTTGACTTAAAGGCATGGAAGTTACTGTAACTTAGATATTTAGCAATTAAAAATCAAGAGTGGGCTTCCCTGGTGGCGCAGTGGTTGAGAGTCCGCCTGCCGATGCAGGGGACGC
>NC_041228.1:78804590-78831680 GCF_002837175.3 Physeter macrocephalus
GGGTTCGCGCCCCGGTCCGGGAAGATCCCACGTGCCGCGGAGCGGCTGGGCCCGTGAGCCGTGGCCGCTGAGCCTGCGCGTCCGGAGCCTGTGCTCCGCAACGGGAGAGGCCACAGCGGTGAGCGGCCCGCGTACCGCAGAAAAAACAAACAAACAAACAAACAAAAAATCAAGAGTATCCAGAACCAAGTGCCAGGGAGGACGTGGAGCAACAGGAACTCTCATCATTGCTGGTTGGGATGCAAAGTGATGCAGCCACTTTGAAAGACAGATTGGCAGATTTGTAACCATCTAAACATACTCTCACCATACACTCCAGCAATTGGATTCCTTAGTATTTATAAGGAATCCAACTATATAACAGCTTTATTCATAATTACCAAAGCCTGAAGCCAACCAAGATGTCCTTCAGAAGGTGAATGATAAACAAACTGCGGTACATCCAGACAATGGAATTTTACTCAATGATGAAAAAAAGAAAAATGAGCCATCAAGCCATAAAAAGACACAGAGGAAACTTAAATGGATATTACTAAGTGAAAGAAGCCAATCTGGAAAGGCTACGTACTTCATGATTCCAACTATGTGACCTTCTGGAAAAGATACAACTTTGGAGGCAGTGAAAAGATCAGGGGTTGCCAGGGGTTGGTGGGGAGGGAGGGGTGAGTGTGCAGAGCACAGAGGACTTTCGGGCAGTGGAAACACTCTGTGTGATATTACAGAGGTGGATACATCTGGCCAAACCACAGAATGCACAACGCGGAGAGAACCCTGAAGTAAACTGTGGACTTTGGGTGATGGTGAGCTGTCCGTGTAGGTTCATCAGTTGTAACAAATGAAGCATCTGGTGGGGGTGTGGATAACGGGGGAGACTCCACACGTGGTGGAGGGTCACTGGGGAAGTCTCAGCTCCTTCCTCTCAATTTCACTGTGAACCTAAAACTGCTCTAAAAAATAAAGTCGAACACAATTTTTTAATTTAAAAATAATTTCCCATTGGAAGTTCAAGTATTATTTCTTGTGTTCATTTTGGATCACTGACTTTTGAAACTTTGAATTTTTAACATTATTGGTCTGATTGGAACAACTCACCTTAAGGAATATTTCCTTCTTAATTTATGAGGATATTGTGGAGATTTGTTTACAAACTCCACTTGGTTATCAATTTTCTTAATATCATATTTCTTAATGCTTAGGAGATAGGACATCCCCATCCCAAAATACTTGGATATAAATTAAATCGGAAAAAGTCGCTATTTTATTTATTTATTATTATTATTTTTAATTAATTTATTTATTTTGGGCTGTGTTGGGTCTTCGTTTCTGCGCGAGGGCTTTCTCTAGTTGCGGCGAGCGGGGTGCCACTCTTCATCGCGGTGCGCGGGCCTCTCACTATCGCGGCCTCTCGTTGCGGAGCACAGGCTCCAGACGCGCAGGCTCAGTAGTTGTGGCGCACGGGCCCAGTTGCTCCGCGGCATGTGGGATCTTCCTAGACCAGGGCACGAAGCCATGTCCCCTGCATTAGCAGGCAGATTCCTCCAGACGCGCAGGCTCAGTAGCTGTGGCGCACGGGCCCAGTTGCTCCGCGGCATGTGGGATCTTCCTAGACCAGGGCACGAAGCCATGTCCCCTGCATTAGCAGGCAGATTCTCAACCACTGCGCCACCAGGGAAGCCCCCTATTTATTTATTTTTAAAATAAATTTATTTATTTTTTTACTTTTGGCTGCGTTGGGTCCTCGCTGCGCGCAGGTTTTCTCTAGTTGCGGCGAGCGGGGGCTACTCTTCATTGCGGTGCGTGGGCTTCTCATTGCGGTGGCTTCTCTTGTTGCGGAGCACAGGGTCTAGGTGCGTGGGCTTCAGTAGTTGTGGCACGAGGGCTCAGTAGTTGTGGCTCGCGGGCTTAGTTGCTCTGCGGCATGTGGGATCTTCCCGGACCAGGGCTCGAACCCGTATCCCCTGTACTGGCAGGCGGATTCTTAACCAGTGCGCCACCAACGAAGCCCCAAAGTCACTATTTTAAAGAGTATAAAATAACTGAAGGGAACTCTGATAGATTTCACTTATAAAAATCTTTATGATATTATCAGAAATTCGAAGGATTAAATATACACAGAAAAATGTTAACACAAGTTTACTCATAATAATAGTTAAATATGAGGAAGAGCGTTTGGCACTCAGGTGTCTGCAAAGATAGAACCGAGTCCCTCGATGGTCACTCGAGTTCATCCTTGTCAAAGGTGTTCTGTGAAACTCAGGTCTGGGTAAGTACTTGCCTTAAATAACTGCAGTATCTTGTAACATCAGTGGTTTACGAATCTATCTTAACACTTTGGGATTATTTGTTTAGCGTTTTATCTCTGCCAAGCTCGAAGTATTTTTGAGCCATCTGTATGTCTACCTGGGAGGTGATTTGTTTGGAGAAGAGGCAGCAATGACACTTCCTCTCCATACAGGGTAGAAAAATCCAGTCACCCAAATCGCAGCGAGCTCCTCACCTGTCAATTCCCCGGTAGGGACGTGTGCGGAAAATGGAAACCGACACGGATGCTCACTGAGGAAACTGTTAGTTCCTCACCAAAGTGAAGAATGACAGCAAAGGCGGAAGAAGCCCTTCACACAAGCACTGTGACCTCAATTTCGCTCCAGATATTTGGGTTTCTGGGGAAGAAACACGAGCAGTATAATAGCCTGAGGACAGCAGTGAGAAGTTTGGGCCCCTTTTGAGAGGAGTCTTCGGGGAGATGGAATCACATTTAAGGCCTCTTTGTTGAAACTGAAATATATTTGACATATCACGTTGTGTTAAGTATAAAGTATACAACATGTTAATTTGATGCATTCATACATTTACATTATAAATTTGATACATTTCTATCACTGTAATGTGATTGCCGTCGCCTCTTATACATGATGTCTGGAGATTAAATTAAGTTGTCCCTGGGCAAGAATGAGCGTGACATTTCCAGTAAATAGTGAGGAGCTAACTATATAGTCTGTGTGTAAAGAGAAGCAGGTAAAGCAGCTAAAGAGGCAAAGTGGGATAAAATTGAGAAACTCCATGTAGTACTAAGACGTCTGGACTTAGTCCTACAGATAAAAGAGATTTCTAAGCAGAGGATGTTTATGAAGCTAACACTAGCTGTCTAAGAAGTCCACACAAAAATGTACAATAACACAAACACAAGAATAGTTTAATTTTGATCATGTAAATAGTCTCAAAACTTCGTGTTTTGTAAGGGAAGCTGGGGGCTTTGGTCCATGCGGTCATTCAGGACTCAGACTGACTGGGGATCTGCCATCTTCAATATATGGCTTTCAAGGTCATCTCTGTGCATTTGGCAGAAGAGAATGAAGCTTGAGGACAGTGGGGAGGCTTTGTGGGCTGGACGGGAAGTGATGAACGCGTGAGGGTGCGGCCCTGTCTCTGCATGTGGCCGCACCTAACCTCAAAGAGGGGGGTGGGAGGCTTAGCCCGGTTGTTGTCCAGGAAGAAAAGGAAAGCCATAGAATGGACACAACTAGATTTGCCTTCTAGAAAAAATGATGCTGGCGGCACGGGAAAGGATGTGCTGGAAAGAGGCACATTGCTGGGACTGTGGAAGAGCTTGGGTACCGTGATGTTAGGAGCTCAGCTGATGGATGATGGAAACTTGGAACAGGCCCTGGAAATAGGGTTGGAAAGGGACCATCACAAGAGTTTGTAAAGGGCTGTAGCTACGGGGATGGTAGGGGCCTTGGAGTCTGGGGTCCTGCATGCGGTGTGGGTGTGGGTGTCGTACAGAGCATGGAGGCTGGTCGGCAAGGGGCCACCCAGTGACTCAGTAGTACTCGAACTTTAACGTCTGAGCTTCCTGCTCAGATTGAGAAGTTGATGTTTGGGGTTTAACCCAACATGGAGCCATGAGAATGACAGGCGCCTAGAATCCGAGGCCAGTGAAGCGGTGTTTGCAGGTTGCTGAGGATGTAGCTGTGCTGTGGACTGGGGTGAGCACTGGACTGCAGGAGGCCCGCCTGAATCGAGACGGCCCCAAGTCATATCATTTGTCATCCTTGCCTTGTTCCTAGGGTGGGGTCCAGAATAGTCTCTGGTCATCTCTTTGTCCGTTCAGAAAAGGGTAAGAAAAATATTATGTGATCTCTGGAAACGCGTTCAACATTCTTAAAGTCTGTGCGATTGATTTATTTAGGTGTGTTTTCTCTTCTCACCTCTTTAAAAGTCAGTGGCAGCAGCTGGGCCTCCAGAGCACCGTGCCGGCCTCCCCCGCCATTCAGGACATTCAGAGTGTTAGCCGATAGGCTTGTTTGTTTGCTTGGGCCATTCTGAAATCATCTTTCCTCTTCTGCTCTTTTCTTTTTGTTGTTTTAAATGCTACCCGTTCAGTCACGAAGACACTTTTTCCAAACACATTTACAAAATGAATTGTAGAAACCACAGAGGATCCTTTGTGGGAGACCTTGCGGTCTACTGCATCAAATCACAGTGAGACGGACGCTAGGAAGTCTAGAAAATGCAGGGTTCTTCCTAAGTGGAATCATACTAGGCCTGATTTGCCTTTCTGGGAAGAGGGGAACAAGCTAGTTGTTACGGACTGAATGTTTATGTCTTCCCTAAATTAATATGTTGAAGCCTCTGCCCCCATTGCGATGGTATTTGGAGGTGGGGCCTTTGGGAGGTAATTAAATTTAGGTGAGGTCTTGAGGGTGGGGCCCCCATGGGGGGATTAGCGCCCTTATAAGGAGGAGAAGAGACCAGAGCTCTCTCTCTCCGCTATGCGAAGACACAGTGAGAAAACAGCCATCTGCAGGCCAGGAAGAGAGTTATTAACAGGAATGGAATCACCTTGATCTTGGACTTACCAGCCTCCAGGACTGTGGGAAGTAAATGTCTGCTGTTAACGCTGCCTAGTCTGTGGTATTTGGTTATAGCACCCTGAGCTAAGACACTTGTTGAAGCCCAAATCTATCTAAATAGAATAACTGCTGTGTGTGAGTGTGTGTGTGTCTGTGTGCAGGAGGAGGAGGGGTTGTGCAGAGAAATGAGAATAGGGGCCCACACACCTAGAATGAGTTTTGTGTGCTCAGTGCGTGCACAGAGGTGGACCTCCAGCTGCAGGAATGTGATCCAGAATCAGCAGGGCGTGGAGAGATGACTGGGACGAGCACATCACCATGGCGACCCTGTCCAGATCCCTCAAGTCCACGATCCAAGGCCACCATGTCACCACGTGTGAAGTAGGTACAAGGATCATGCAGCTGAGTGATGCAGCCTGTCACAAGGCAGAGTGAGTGGGCTGCCCACCACGGACCAAATGCAGTTCAGCTGCCTGGGGACGGAGCAAAACTATATCTATCTGATGTCAAGGCCATATTGCACATCTATAGATACAGACATAATAGACAGAGACAAATATAGACATAGGTGTGGGCGCAGATATAGACAAAGATACGCATACAAGTACAGAAGTAGAGGTACATGTACCAAGATTCTCAGCGAAGATTTTACTCCTCACTGTATCGTAACTGTATATCAGTGTTCATGTGGCTCCTGGTGGAAAGCATCCCCTGACAAAAGAAAGATCTTTAAAATTTCTTAGTGACTCCCATCAATTTCGCTTGAAAAATCTTCATTTTCCTGAATGATAACAGCTTTGTAAAAGATAAGAAGATGAAGCATTGGAAACCTTTTACACTGGTATCCATTTCTTATAAAAATGCCAAAAGATGAAGGGGAAAAAAATTCACTGGAGAGTTTCCCCATCAGGTTCATGGTGGTTTTCTCTGATCGGATATGATGTGTGGACAAGAGTGAAGCTGGCAGAACTGCCTGGTGGTTGAGAAAAGGGGCCTGGCCGCAGACCACCTGAGCTTGAGGCCTGGGTCAGCAGCTTTACTAGCAGGACATATTTGGGAAATTTATGAGATTTTAGGGTTCAGCTTCCAAATTAGCCTGTGAAAAGCACTTAGAGCAGTGCCTGCCAGAAGATAAGCACTAAGTCAAATGTTAGCTACTCTTACTGTGGATAATATCATCCTCATTATAATTCGAGCTAATATGTCGCTGCATGGGGGTGTCTTATCTTTCCTTTATTATCAAAATGTCATTAGAGTCTATAATTTTCCAATATCTGATTCAATTTGCTACGTGTTACTGGCTACAAATATGTCTGCTTTTGCAAATAGGTATAGGAGAGACTCAGTCCATCTGTAGGGGTTAAAAATGGAAAATGTGAACTGGATGGGCCGTACCCTTACGCCTGAGGCAGTTTGGTTTAATCCCAGCAGCAGATGGAATATAGGTGTGCCACGTACACCTGACCTTGACAGCGTGTTCACAAATGTTGACATGAAAGGTGAAGACCTAGAAGTTGAACCTATAGTTTGGCCTCTATAGCATCACTGACCTTGGGGTCCAGGTGACCATTACTACCAGAACCTGAGAGACTTCAAAGGACACGCTGGCACTTAGCTCTGGCAGGCTGTTACTCACTTCCTTGCGGATGCTCTGAGCCACCGAGGCAGACCAAACTGGAAGGAGTGAACCCCCTGTGTGAGACCACACTCCACTTTAGGAGGCAGTAAAAGCACCGTGACAGATCGCATACCAGGTACTTGTAAAACTGTAGAGCTGGGGGATTTCTCTCTGGTCTCCCCACGAGTTACACCAATATAGGGCAGTTTACTGTCCCAGGTAGACATTAGCTTTTATGTTTAAAATGTTTTTAAACTGAGCTTTCCAAATTCCAGAATTAGCTCACATCATGCATAGTGTGAAAGATTGAATTCTTACTTTGTAAGATCGAGAACAGAACAATGGTGTCTGCTCTTTCCACTTCTGTTCTGTACTGGAGGTTTAAAGGAAGTGGTAAAACTATTTCCATTTGCAGATGACGTGATGCAGTATATAGATTTGTATGCAGAAAATACTAAGGAATCCGCTAAAAAAACTATTAGAGCTAACAAGCAAGTTCAGTAAGCTTTCAAGTTACAACATAAACATATAAAAATCAGTTGTGTTTCTACACAGTAGCAATAAACAAAACAAGAAAGTAAGAAAATAATTTTACTTACAATAGTATCAAAAAGGATAAAATACTTAGGAATAAAATTAGCAAGACAAGTGTAAAACTTTGAACACTATAAAACATTGTTGAAAGAAATTAAAGAAGACCTAAATAAATGAAAAGGCATGTTCATGGATTAGAAGTTTCAATATTAAGGTGGCAATACTAACCAAAGTGATCTGCAGATCTAACACATTCCCTATTAAAATCCCAGCTGGTTTCTTTGCAGAAATTGACACGTTGATCCTAAGTTTCATATGGAAATTCAAGGGATCCATAATAGCCAAGCAGTCTTGGATAAGAACAAAGTTGGGGGGATTCACAAATCCCAATTTCGAAACTTGCTCCAAAGCTACAGTGATCAAGCAAGTGTGACATTGGTGTAAATAGAGACATATAGATCAATAGAATAGAATAGAGAGTCTGGAAATAAATCCCCACCTCTGTAGTAAATTGATTTCAACAAGGGTGCCAAGACAATTCAACGGGGAAAACATATTCTTGTCAACAAAGATGCTTGGACCGCTGGATATTCACATACAAAAGAACGCAGTTGGACCCCTTCTTCACGCCATATACAAAAATTAACTCAACGTGAATCAAAAACCTACATGTAAGGGCTCAAACTATAAAACTCTCAGGAGAAAACATAGATGTAATCTTTGTGACCTTGAATTTGGCAATAGTTTCTTAGATATGACACCAAAGCAGAAGTGATCAAAGAAACACATAGATAAACTGGGCTTCAGCAAAATTAAAAACCTTTGTGTTTTGAAGGACAAAATCAAGAAAGTAAAAAAAAAAACCCATACAACAGGAGAAAAGTTTTGCCAATTATATATCAGATAAGGGACTTGTATCTAGGATACACATATAAAGAATTCTTACAACTCAATAATAAAAATACAAGCGACCCAATGTAAAAATGGGCAAAAGATCGGAATAAACAGTACTCCATAAAAGATTTCAAATAACCGATAAGCACATGAAAAGATTCTCAATACCACTAGTCCTTAGGGAAATACAAATCAAAACCATTAGATAGCATTCACATGCCCCAGGATGGCCGTGAGAAAAAAAAAAGATAGATAGATAATAACGAGTGTTGGTGAAGATGTGGAGAAATTAGAACCCTCGTGTACTGCCATTCGGAATGTAAAGTGGTGTGGCTGCTTTGGAAAACAATTCAGAAGGTAGGGTTACCAAATGACCTAGTAATTCCACTCCGAGGAATACACCCAGGAGAAATGAAAATATACCTCCACGCAAAAACTTGTATATGAATGTTTATAGCAGCATTATTCATAGCTGTCCATCAGCTGGTGAAGGGATAAATAAGATGTGGTATATCCAAACAGTGAACCAGCACTCAGTAATAAAGAAAAGTGTCCTTATACATGCCGTGACACGGATGAACCTTGAAAATATGCCAAATGAAAGAAGCCAGTAACAAAGGACAAGGTATTGTACTATTATTATGAAATGTCCAAAATAGGCAAATTCATAGTGACAGGAAATAGATTAGTGGTTATCTGGGCCTGAAGGAGGGAGTTAGATTGGCTGATGGGGGGAGAGGGGTGAATGGCGAGGGACTGCTAATGGTTATGGCATTTCTTTTGGGGGGTGATGGAAGTGCTCTAAAATTGTGATAATGGTTGCACAACTATGACCAAAATGAACACCATTAAACTGTATACTTTCAATGGGTAACTAATTCAGTGTGTCATTTATATTTCAATAAAGCTGTTCTTGAAAAATTGTTCAATAGTAGGTGATTGTTTATTTCAGTGTCAGTAGTATCAGTAAAGTCACTGAAATTGATCAAGTGCCTGGTCTGTCAGCTAGAAATCCATGTTGTTACTGCCCCGCAAACATTTGCATCTCGTGCAGTTTCACTCATGGTATGGGTGACAGCTCAGGAAAGGAACTCATTTCAAAGAGCGGGATTAGAGTACCCTACACTCCCAGGGTGGAGATTTTCAGAGTGAACATCCGCCGCTCCTAATTTGTCCTTGCGTTGGAGGATTAAATAGCACGATGAAATTGTGCGGTAGGCAATCAGATTATTTACAACGCCAAAGTGTCGCAAAACGTGGATGAAGTGATAGCCCACACGCTCGGAAGGCCAGTGAATCTGAGCATAAACCACAACCCCACACACTCAGGTGGTAACGCATTTAATATTGTACCCGATCCAGGCAAGTGGTAGGCTGCTTTGTTTCGGTGAACAGAGAGTTGGAGGCTGGAGGAGTCCTATCCTGGGCCTGGGCTCCGGGTCTGGGGCCGGGAAAGGGGGCAGGATTCTGGTACCTCTCGGGAAACCGAGACGCAGAACGATGGGGAGAAAGGGTCTCAAACAATTCATTCAGGTCCTGCTGGAGGAGAAGACTAAGATCCTTTATCTCTCATCCCTCCTCTGTTCAGAGAGCCTAGCACAGTGTCTGTGAGGTTTGTTCAATGTTGAAAGGATGTGAGAAGGTTTTAATTCTTTAAAAAATGTTTTTATAGTTATCCTCTTCAAAGGCAATAAATTCGTATTAATGCCTTTTTTTCCCCAGTATGGACACAGAATCTAGTTTGCTGTCATAAGATGCTACTGCCATGGTGGTTTTGCTTTGAAAAACAAATCGACTCAAACTTTTCAAAATGTTGCTCTGTGGTTCAACCCTACAAACAAACAAACAGAAAGTGAAATCGTCATTATGGTATTGGTGAGGCGGAAAATACTGCCAAGGGTGTTTCAAAAAATAGTTTCCAAGTAAATATCTGGAAGCCAGATTTTTCCTCTCGATTTTTTGTCCCATTTCCTAAAAGCTCCTACTTGTCTTGGCCGTTTGGGGGTCTGCCTTTTCCAATGTAAAAGGGCTTGCTGCACATTCCTGAAGGATTGATTGTTTTTTTTTTTTCTTCCCGTGATTTCATTTCTTTAATACGGTTAGGAGCGAGAAGCAGATCGAGGATCCGCTAGGAGTCAGGGATGAAAAGCGCCACAGGAAAAAATTCCCTGGTGAGCTGGGCACGACCTTCAGCAGGAAGTGAAGCCAGGGTCCGGTGTGAGGGGCAGGGATGGGGCGCCGGGGCTCGGAGCTGGAGACCATTCCGTGTGGGAGCCCCATGCAGCATCAAGCTTCCCTAAGCTCCACCCAGAAGTGTGGTCGCCTTTGTCATTTTAATTGGCCTGTGTTTGTGAAGTGGGGCCTCTATTTACTTATAGCTTGGGGCTTGTGTTTACCAAGCCTGGTGGAGGCCAAGTGACAGGGCTCCTGCAAGCTCTCCCGCTGTATCTTGAGGCACTTTTCTTTTCAGTATCTGTGCCTGTCTAATTCGTGAGCTTCTGTGAAGCAAGCACAGGAGGGTACAAGGCCTACAGGGAGGAATTACACCTAATTACTCAAATAATTGCTAGGCTGTTGCCTTCTTAGTCACTGAAAATAATTTCCAGGTCCCTGGCTTTTATAGATAGTCTTCTAAAGGCAGGAGGACACAGCCCCCTTTTTAACTCAGCCCATTCACTCACAAAATCAGAACACTCGAGCCTGCAAAATTAATAAGCACCACTTCCATTACATATATTTTAGGTTGTTGTTGCCGTGGCGATAAAGTCAGAGACATTGAATCTCCTCTGTCGAGCCATTGTTATCATCCCTGGCCATCTGCTGCCGAGGAGTGATACTCCATCTCATTTGCATGATGACTGATATATGGGAGGTTTGGAAGGACATATGCCACGGCAATCATGTGATGAAAATTAAAGTGAAAGTTTTGGGCCCAGAGCCGAAAAAAAATCTGTGTATGCGCATGAGGCTGTTGATGTGCAAATGTGAGTCATATTGAGGAGGTCTGAATAGGGAGGTGTGACGTAAAGAGAGGACACAAGGCAGGTGCTTATCTCTGAGCAGTCAAAGGCACTGGATGCCATATCATGGGAACCACCTTTCAAAGGAACAGCTTTAGTGCTTCCGTTCAGCACACGAGGGAGGAGAGAAATATAAGTTTTGGAAACGAACGAAAAAGTAAGTTGAAAACTTTGGAACCGCGTACTGCTCGCACGGAGGTTTAAGTCACTCAGCCTTGTAGTAAGTTTTTGTGTCTTAGGTCGTCATATTGAGTTTTGTTTCTGGGGGGGAGAAAAAATGAGAGCACTAAAGGTTGAAGTTTAGAAGTGTGTAGACGGTTCTTCTGATGTTTGTTTTGAACTTCTGTTTTTTCTGGCTTCTCCTGTGGTATATATACTTGGTCATCGTTTTAAATGCTCTCTCTGTCTCTCTTTCTTAAATTTTTGCAGAAAGGATTGGTGTATCTTCATTGAGAAGGATTTCAGAATAAAATGTCTTGGTGCAGTTGCATTTATACTGCATCAGTAATGCCTTTGTTCATATGCATTTTTGAAATGTGCAAATTTACAACAGAGAATATTTGATGCAAAATTGTACTTAGTACCCTTTTTTCTCCGAAACAAAGTGAAGTGGAAATAATTTCTGAGATCACAAAAACTACCATCGGGATCCCAAATCGGACAGCTCGCTAGGGTAGAGGAAATCTTTCCGGGGGGGGAAAGGGTCATCAACACAACAACGTAGGTTATTTTTATAAACAAATAACCATATCAAAAAGATGTTTCATACACTCTTTTTGGAAAGTCAAAATCCTGGTCATGGCTACACATAAGGGAAAGAGTTTGTGGGAAGTCCCAGAGATATTTAAAATGATAAGTGTGGTATTTATAATCTTGTCTTTAAATATTTAGAGAATTGAAGAGGAGTCTTAAACAATGATACAGTTCATTTTTTGATAAATTCAGACGTCAGGAGACTCTTCAGGAAGTTAAAGAGTGATGTTAGAAAAGGCGGAAGAAGGAGAAAGACTTAAAATGAACCTTGAACAAAATTTTGCTGAAGGATGAGTTCAGTGAAATATGACTAAAGGATAGAGAAAAATTTCAAATACCTTGATGAACAGTACTTGGCCTCATATTCCTTTCATCCTCACAAGGCGTTTATTAAACATGCTTTGCTTTGATACATGTGGAAATCACAGAAGTCTCCTAAAGGGGTATACTGAGCTTTTCTTTCAATTTCAAAGAACAAAGCAGCTAATGGGCAAAGTGTGTAAGATAACTTCTTCGGTATTTTTTTTCTAAAAGGAAGTGGCTTATTGTCAGAAAAGTTATACCAACTCTTATCTTACGCCGTAACTAGCACTGCAAACAAAATCCCATAAACTCAAGGGAAGAAAATTGATGAAGAAACCTTAAATGTAATTGCGTACACTGTCTTTATGTTAGGGAAAAAATAAATAAAGTCCAGGGAATAATCAGATTCATAGTCTAAAATAAAACTGAAATTAGACTTTCCCTAACTTTTGTTCCCCTTGCAAATATCATCTGCATATTATCCTACTTTTATGTGTGTAACCTAAGATTACCAGTGATCTCTTTTCTCCTTATTCTAAATATTCAGTTACTCAGTGGTGATTATTGTGGCCTTCTTGGCTTACTCCAATATTAGATTACTGTAGATTTCTTGTGCCAAATTAGCGGAAATCACTGTTGCACATAAGAGTGATTCACTCTTTTTTAGTTGTATTTATGTTATAGAAGCAGCATCATTTTAAGCTGAAAAGCTTTTATATTTTAAATTTGGATATACTGTACCTTGGAGAGCATAAGGTAGTTGTATTTAAAACCTTTCAAAGTACACTGGAACTTTTATGGAGATTCTAATTTAGTTACGTTTAAAGGAGTCCTTTTTTTTTTTTTTTTTTTTTTTCCTTTTTAAGAGTGGCCATTAGTATTCTGCTATAACATCAGCCAGTAAGATTTAAAGTTTCCTGGTTCTTCTTAACTTAGACGTTTTAAGTGCAAATTAACTAGAAAAGAATAGAAAACACTAGGAGCTGTCCATGGTAGCATGCTTTTTAAAAAGTTAGATTTATAAAATGCATATCTGCATACTCTGTGTAATTGGCTTTATTACCATTTTAAAAGGTCAGGATTAAATTCTTATTAGATAAATTAACTGGGCATATACAGTAGTTATTTGCAGGTAATGTAACAATCTTATGCTTACAATTCAATTGCAAAACTTTAAGCTTCCATAATGTTAATGAATGTTTCTGGTTGCAGCTTTAAAGCATTTATGAGTAAATAAACAAAAATCACAGGCTATTAGATATGTAATTATTTAGGTTGACATTAATAGAAAACCACAGTGCAAATAGTTTCCATGGTAGTAGGGCAATGCGAACAAACATCAAAAAATGTAACTTGTATGACTTTATTGCTCTTGAAATTAATTCTTGTCCTTATGTGACCTGCCATGCCTGCTATAGAAATCCAACAGATCATAATTGTTTGATATGAAGTGCAAAAAGAATAGTTAAATTGAAAGTTTAACATCATGAAATGCAAAATCCCAAGCGGTATATAAACATTAAAAGAAACTTTGGACTCTGCTAATCCTAGGAAATGAGTTTTATGGATTGAATTCAACAAGGCTTCAGAAATGGTTCCATCTGCCGCCTAGCAGCTGGTGAAAGGATAAATTTAATTCATTAATTCATTTGGAAAAAAGGATCCAAAGTAGTAAAGACTTCATTGCTCATAATGCATATAGGTGAAAACACAAACTGAAATCTGGTCCAATTGATCATCCTAGATAATGAGCTACATTTTGTCTTCCCTTTTTTACTAAAGGTCTTAGTGACTGAGTTAATACGGTGTTGATTTTTATGACAATAACCAATCATTTCCAATCATTTCAATGATAAAAAAAATCAGGGAAATTTAAAGTGAGTCACGATTTTTAATCGAGGGAACTGTATGTCCCATTACAAATTATACACGTTCTCATTCTGTCTATGTGTATGTGGGTAGCAGTGTGTGTATCTATGCTTACAATATATGCGTATCCCTACTCTAAATCATATATATCCCAAAGCACTTCAATGAACTACTAATATTAAGTGGCATCCTCCCCTTTGTCGAAATAGTCAAACTTACTTAGTACTCGAGATGAATGCAGATAAAGCCTACTTCAGATTTAGAATTCATATTTACTCAAAAGTTGCAAGGTTCAGAATAACACTTGTTTTGTTTTCTCCTCTTTCTACACTTCAAACTAGTTACTCCAGCCTCTGCTTTTACCCGCACGCTGTAGGGGACTTCAAAAGATAAAAAGTTGTACTTGAAGTTGTCTTTTCCCAGCTCCTTTTCTACGTTAATCACGTTGACATAGGACATGGAAAAAAGATCTGGTTGGCTGGATTGCACGGGACTTTTTAGTATCTTTATATAAAAATGATAGAGGTTTCATGCCCAGCTTCTCGAATTGTTTAAATGTAACCAACACGATGAGGTATTGAAAAAGTTAACGTTGTTGAATTCCCTTTAACTTATAATCGCATTGGTGGATTTTTTTTTTTTTAATCTGCTGGCATCTTAATAAGAGTGAGTTTCCCCTTAGACGTGTGTACAGCTCACCTTCCCCGGCAAGGTAGACGTGTCCTGGTTGCTAGTTAATTGATTATGATAGAGGTGAGAACGCCCCTGACCTGATTCAGCAGCCAGCATCCACTCGAACCCTTCTTTTCGGATGGTGATTTCATGAATGGTTTTGGACTTTTCTCTCTCTGTGGTCATAGCTCGCTGTGGTGGGTTTGTTTGCACCCTGTGGGTTGGGTTAAGAATCAGGGTTTATGCATTTACTTGTACTGTTGCATTGTTTATACAGCTTTGGTTTAGTTTTGATCTTTTTTCTTTTTTTGCCTTTGAGGCTCTTCCACAGTGTCAGCTGCTGACTGAGAGTAGGAAAAACGGCCTCGTGGTGTGAATGAAAGGGACCTAGCGGTTGGTAAACAGAGATAAGGAATAAATAGAGCACAGGCAAAAGGAGATAGTTCTGCGGGGCCCAGATTGCTGCCAGTCTGTTCAGGGGAGATGCGGAGCCTGTCCTTTTCCCAGATTAAATTAGTGTGCGAAATCTCCAGTGACCTCCTCCGCTTCTCCCCATACCCTTTAGCCAAGCTGAACAGCCTCTGCTGTAAAGGGTTCATTTTATCCAGGGACTGGCTGGACAATAGAGCTCTCCCTGATACTTATGGACAGCTGTCGTCATTCACCGTGCTGTCAGCATTTCAGTTTTCATAAGAGTTAAAAGGGTTTGTACCTTGTCACGGAAAGGGGGCAGGAACGTAACTTTGCCAGTTCCAAGGCTGTTCGGGCAGCGGGTAGGACCGGCGCGGGGGCAACTTCGGAGTCAGGAGAAACTGCTAAGGGATGCAGCGCTTTTTGGTTTCGCTAATAAGATTAAACGAAGACAGAAATTCAATTTCAAATCCGGGCTCCTTGCTCAGAGAAAATATCTTTGACGCTGAAAGTTCCGTTTTAAAAAAAAATTAAGGTCACCCACGCCAACTAGAGAATTCCTCTCCGCCTGCTCTACCCTCGTTTAGGCTAAAGAGGCATGCATTTTATTACCTGCGAGTAACCACCCTTAAATAGGAAGCCTGCAAGATACCTCGGGAGTCTCATATTTTTTTTTCTCTCTCTCTCTTTTTTTTTTAGTGATTTACTGCAAATATATTCAGCATTTGACTGATTAAATAGACCTTCGGCAACCTTGAGGGTCACTGTGTAGAGTATGTACATAGAAAATGCATCAGCCCATTGTACCCTGGCAGCTAATGAGATTGGTCGTTAAGTAAATGACACAAAGCCTACAAAAAAAGCTTAGCAGCTCACTAGAGTATCACAGAGTGTCCCTGCCCACACCACACAACGACACAAACACTGGACTACCCTGGCCCACCCCTGCTTTATTCTACATCACTGCTTCCCTGAGGTCATCGTGAGAGGCAGGACAAAGGCTATAGGAGGTACGGGTAAGTCAGTCCGGCAATTAAGCCCCAGGGAGAAAGTAGAACATGTCTTAGCCTAACCGTGGCGATGCAAGTCCGATTCTCGACAAGTAGGTCAGAATGAAGGGATTTTGCTATCACTTCTGGAAATACTGCTTCAGCGATCAAAGCTCTTCTGTGGCTGTCACGGTTGTTTCATTTTGCCATTTCAGAAAAGTTTTTACATTTCAAAGTCGAGTGTACTCCAAAATGCAAGGGAACTTGAATTGGAGAGGTGGGCTATTTGCTGGAGAAAGGGGGCTTCTGCAGGTGACGACCGTTCAGGTGTGTGTGCAGCTTTGAAAAACTTTCAAACGCATGAAGTAACTCTGATTTTAGTCAGTCCTACTGCTTTTAAGAGACAACAGAAACTGGGGTATGAATGGGGGCAGTGAAGTTCTTTCTCGTTAATATAAAATTGTCCTCTCCACTAGTATGTATTTAACAGATGTGGGACAACCGTTTCCTCGATCAGTATCTTAAAAATCAATCAATCAGACACAACAAAACAAGGAGATAACGGCTCCTCTTTTTTTTATGCTTTCCAGTTCTCTTGAATCTGCAAAATAAAATCATTGCTGTGAATCTGTAATGTTGAGTGGCTATTTGCTTGCTGTACTTGGGGGAAAAAAAATCAAAGCTATCTGACACTGGGCAGCACGGGGGTACTGTGTCCCCTGCAAAACGCATTTCGTATTGAACTCTAACGTTGCAGGATCCTTTTAGAGAAATATGGCAACAGGAAGTTGCCAGAAAGTCTTATTTGCCTTGCTGAAATGTCTGTCTGCCTTAGTTAGACGTGTGTGCTCAGAGGCTGTTTAGTTCAAGAGAGAATGATATTGTTCCACGACATTCAGGTAAATTCAATATTTTATTCTAAGAACTGTCAGCTCAGTGGATTGTCAACGGTTTAATAAACTCTGACACTCTCATTGAAAACCTTTTTTAAAGTATTGTTAAGTGTGCTGTTTTAAAATAGATGGATTCATAACATCCGTGTCAGGATTCAATTTTCGAAGACACTGTCATTTAATATCAGAATGGCGTGTCATCGGTTCGTGAATTAAAACTCCCCATATTACATAGAAACCAGTTTGCCAGCTTGCATTACTTGCCCTGAAACATGTTTATTTATGTAAGAAAATGGAAATATTATGATACAGAATAAATTGCTTACTACTGGTATTCATGGGAGATTTATAATATGGTCTGGGTGATCAGAGGTCACATACTTTTTAAATTTTTTTGTCCTGAAGTACTTTTCTCCTCTCCCAACATTCATTTTCTTTATATGAGTCATTTAAGACTGTATGTGTAGAGTATATAACCCATATTATGTATTACAAACTCTAAGTATTATTTTTATAGTAACCAGAATTCAGAGGGAAACAGATTTTGTGAAGAAAGTGGAATAATTGCGTCTTGTTCTTTCAAGTAAACGATACGTAGGGGAGAGATACTTTGATTTTACTCAAGTCAGATTTTTCTAATATGTCGTCTCATCACCAGGCCTTTAATGGGACAGAACTCGTGGAAAAAGCAAGCTGTCTGAAAGCGGCTACTCTTGCAACCTAACAGTTTTGGTTTAAGGCAGAGTTATGCAACTAGATCATTCTTCTGGGCGTTCTAGGTGCATGGGTTCTCTCTCTGTGCTGAACAATTTAAATGTGAATCTTGTGAAGTGTAATTTATTTTTTCTACGGTTGCTCACGTTCATCATGTTACTACAGGAGTGAAGTGTTCAGAAAACACACAGTCCTTTCGGATGGCTGTACGTGTTTGACTGCCGCCCTCCGCCCAGCAAACGGTGGGCAAGCTTGGCCCAAGTCTGTTAGTTGCATCACTGTGGATAAAACAGAGTGGGATTACTTTCACAGGAATATGATTGTCACTCTTCAAAACAAAATCGGGCTGTGTTGTAATTGAGATCAGAGGGCACAGATCCTTACTTTTTGCTTTACGTGAACTTGTTCTCACCAGTATTGGTCTTGAATTGGAAAAATGTGTTTAAAAATTTAACTGAAAATACCCGAAGAAAATGGTTTTATCTGCTGTATAACTCGCTTCTTCAAAGAAATGTGAGGAACTTCATTTCTCTCGACAGAAGGAAACTTTGTTACTGAACTTTTATTCAGATTGGTTTATTTGAGAAATAAGTATTATAAGTTCAAAGGATTGTATAACTTGCTGTGGGTAGTACAGGGAGGTCATTTCCAGCCCTAGATACCCACCATCTAAGCAGAACTATGATACGTTTCCCAGAGATAAGGCCGTCGTGATAAGTGTCATGTGAGTGACACAAAGTGACCAGAGAATCTACCCCACTCCCTTCCCGAGTTCATATGTTTGAAACCTGGCTCCTCCATTGACCAAATCTGTGGTCCTGGACAGTTATTGAACTTTTCTGGGCCTCAGTTTTCTGGTCTGTTAGATGGGGGCCAGGGTGGATAAATCTTGCCTTACAACTTCTGTGAAAACTAAATAAGATAATGTAAGTCTTTAAAAAGCTTTTGCTGCTTGAACTTTCCCTTGGAGCTCGAACCAGTGAGTGGCCCTGCCAATATCAGGTGAAGACACTTCCACGTTTGCCTCACCCTTACATAACTCTTTCTCATGTTTTTACTTTCAGAGACCTCAATTTTGTGAGATTCCTTGAAAGACTGTGAAAACCATTTTACATGGCTGCGTACTCGTATCAAGTCTAAGGTAACAAGTTAAAAATACCAAATGTATATTGATATATGTGATTAGATTGATTATGCATAGCTTTATTAACAGCAATCATGTGTATGCTAAAATTTCATTACACTTCAACTTTCTATAAGCAGAAACACTGAATTTCATTTCAGTGAAATTGAAATTCATTTCATTTCGAAACGGAATATCCATAATTTAAATATTTAGTTAAAGCAAAGGTCTTTATCTACTACTATTAGGTTTACTCCTCATTTTTTAAAATCAGTATCTTTATTTTTTGTCCCTTTGGGATTTATTTCATAAGGTTTTGACTTAGATTGTTGCTTTTAATTGATACTTTGATTTGGTAAAAAAACATTTTCTTTTTCAAGGACACTATGATTGGAAAATATTTTATTCTATGAACTATTTAAAGAAACTTGAAACTAGTTGACGGCTAAATATTTTAAAATTTCATTCCAGTGAACTCTAAGAGACACCCGAGTGTCTTTACAAGTATTTGAACAGTATTTTGTCAGATGTAGCATCAAATTTATAAACTTTCAGGTATGAATTTGTTACTTTTTTGGTTTAACTCTTCAGATTCTGATTGTAGGAATATTTTTTCTGATAGGGTTTCACCTGTATATTTAAGTTGCAACTTTGTGAGAATTTTGTTGCTAAGAAGAATTTCTGATCTCATGTATCTCATATCCACAGGTAAATTGCGTCACCTCAGAAATGTGAATGCGTTCAAAGTCTTACTAGTGACTTATTTATACTACTAAGTAGTAGTAACTACAAAAGTATAATAGCTTTTAAAATCAGAGCATTTTAATTTATTTGACTTTGTGTAAATATGAAGGTATAGAGGTACTTGCACAATATATGTTCTCCAGATATTCCTAAATATTGTATTTGTTGGTTTATCAGAGTAAAATGCCTATTAATTGATATGCTATTAGGATGAAGAGTTACACTTGGTATTTCCATGAGAAAATACTTACATCATGATTTCATTGCCAAATAGGTATACCAATACGGATGGTACATTTTCTCCACCTTTTCCGAAATTTACAAGTAACACAGGTAGTTTAATTTAATTTCCTAAATTTGGAGTTTTTCCTCATGAAGGAAACATGGCTCAAGGCCAGCGTGTAAACCTTGCCTCACCCCTTTTTTTTTTCATATGTGTCATACGCGTGGTCCAGTTTCTATATGAGGGAATTCATGCTTGGCACGGGACAAAACTTAGTTATCCGGACTTGCAATGTTAGGCAGAAGCAGCCAGAAATGAAATGGTTAATTATTTAAATAGAATAAACAGTATTTTCATTCCTGGCAAGTAGATTAAAGAGAATAAGAAAACAAAAAGTGAAAAATTTTGTTATTGAAAACCTAATTTGTAAAAGAATACCATCAGCTAGGAAGATGCATCTACTGTTTGCTCTCTCGTTTCTGTGGCATATTTGGTATGAATTAGAATGAAGGTATTTACCTCTTTTAAATTTTCTCCTTTCAAATAACAAACAATGGTAGGGAATTAGTCTTAACATTTCTATGCTGAAGGGTGAAAAGGGGGTGAGGGTGAAATATGCTCGTGAAGAAAATGAAGTCAAGAAAAGATTGAAGCTGACAAAATGACTACTCCAGAAAAGGGGCGAACCTATTATGTACAGAGCCCTTGACCTTTCTGTGTGTGAAATATACCAGTGTCTACCAAAAGGGTTAAACAAAATGCATTCTGTTGCATCTGCTTACTAAATCCCTTACTTTAGTAGAAATTCAAATTTGGTAAAGATTATTCGTTTTATTGATGCATATAATTATAATCACAAGCCATCTGCTGATTTGGCAGGCATGGTTAAAATTCTCCAACTCTCATAACCTTTCAAGTACTGTGCCCTTGGGACTCCATTTCACTTTTATATTTTGGAAAACACGTAGGGACAAATAAGGGCGGGGTCATCTACAGAATGTCAGGCCTGAGGAAGGGAAAGAATGGAGATCGGGGTACCGTGGTGGGTATTTTTAACGGTAGAGGAAGCTATTTTTTCCTTTTCTTTTTTCTTTTTTTTTTTTTTTTTTTTTGCTTCTGACTTCATGAAGGATTATCCTAGTTCTATGAGGTATTTAGGAATTTTTTTCCTAGGGATTAAAGCTCTACCTTTTCACTCCTGAAAGGCAGTTTCTAAGTCTAAACAAAACAAACGAATAAAAAACCTTTCCAAATATTGCTTACATTGGTTTTCACAGGTAAATGGAATCTATTTCACCGAGACCTTTTGAGCTAATAGAATATTCCACTGGTTTTATTTATCTGAAATGCATTCGGCTGAATTACCTTCCAGCCATAGATTTCAGATTGTAGAGCAGTTTGTACATTTTGATGTGGATCTTTGGTTTGAAGGTCAAATTTCCAAGCGTTTCTGTAGGAAATCACGAGCTGATTAGATTTCCTGTAGCAGGAATCTTCTGGTAGCCCTTCTTTGCTCCCATAAACAGTTGAAGTTTGGTGACATCCCATGCCCGCTTCACTTACTTCCTTGGGACTCTGTTCCTACATAATCGAACCTGGTCAACCCCGGAGATTCCAACAATCCGGTTTTGTGGTTGGAGATGGTATGTAGGCCGTATCACAGCAGGTCGCAAGTGAGCTGAGGGGGACGGACAGAAGCCGTGGGACCCCAGGACTTGGCTTTGTCAAGTGATGGAAACACGCACCCCCCTCCTCCCCCCCCCTTAACACACGCATATGCACTCACACCCAACGCACACCTGTTAAGTCAGCAACCCAAGAGCTATTTCTTAGGTTTGGCCAATAAGAAAAAGAACTTCTGATACAGACATTGTGCACATGAATTTCTTCATAACAAGGGCGAGGTACGTGACAACAGTGATGAAGTAGCCATCTTTGTCCTTCACCAGTGCACGCGCTGTGCCGGCCCTGTGTTAACCCCCTACACGCGTTATGTGATGTAATACTTGTAAGATTTCCCTTCGTCCCCCTTTTTAGCGGATAAAGCAAATGAAGCTGAGACACATTCAGGTGCTTTCCCTGAGGTCACCAGCAGGATTGAGGCTTGAGCCCAAATCTAACTGTTCCCCAAATCCATGCTCTTAATTTCTTTCTCTGCTATGCGGTCTCTGGACACAGAGATTAGGGAAAAACAGACATTGTCAGCGACATAGTGTCAAGTGACGCTGGGTCCCACGGACTCTGGGCTCTGCTCACAGCCAGGTATGGTTAAGGGTTGGATGATCTTGACTCTGCCAGTTGCTTTATTTTGATAACATCTGTCACATTCCGGGCTGAGCTCGGTGTCCATTGGGGTCCTTTTCGTTCCTCAACTTCTATAACTCCATGAACTTTTATAATGAAACATCCCAAGATTTGAAAAACAGTTCACGGACAGCATGTCTTCGGTATACCTAAGACATAGATGTTTAGCAGGCCGGTAGCCTTGGTATCGGAAGTAGCCTATTCTAAGAACTGTTTGAGCTTTAGCTCTGAGGCTAAACATCACATCGAAGTTAGACATTTGCCAAACAGCCAGAAATCTTAGGTCTGTGAGCGTAAGCATGGATACTTGGAAACACCTGATCATTGCATTCTTCTTCTGAGAATTTTGGCGTCGAGCGGAAGACATTTTTTTCTGCTATGATAACAGTACAACACTGACCTGGTGCCAGCCACTATTTTGAGTCCAGATATGAATTCTTTTCATTTTAACCACAATCACAACCAGAGCAAAAGCCAATAGGTGAGGTCTGCCATCATCCCCTTTCATAGATGAGGAGACCCCCCCCCCCGCCCGGGGATATGGACCAGCCTGCCCGGGACTCAGGGCTGCAGGTCAGAGCCCGACTGACCCCGCCCGGCACTGTGGCCTCGGGCAGCGTGGGTTACACAGCCAGCCTGTGCGCTCCCCTCTCTCTGTGGACTTGTGAAGATTTCACTTTGCTTGAAGAAAGGTTTGGAAACATAAATTACGGATTACAAATATGTTTAGACCCATTGTAGTATTTATTTTTGCATTTTAGATCTCAATTAGGCAGTTACTATTATAATACTCATATAGTTTCCTTAAATTACTATAGAAGATTAACCCGAAAACACTGTTTAATCTTTTGCAAATACCGTGTTGAAAATATAATACTGAGTAAAAAGAGTCAAGTTAATGAGATTTGACAGAAATCCTTTAGAAGAGAAACTGTATTTAAAATAATTTTATTCTTCTCAGTATCTAGCATAGGACTTTTGAACATTGTGAGTTCAAATGCCAAAGTGTTTGCTGAAATAAAGAATCGAAGGATGAAGCGTTTCGATCACAATGGAACTCTTCCTAGGTATTGTAGATACCACGTGAAGTTCACAGGAGATTAAAATATTTCATTCCAGCTGGATATTATTTAAGATATTGTTTGTATTTATAGTTTCCAAGAGCGTGAAGTAAGAAATGTAGGTATCGGTGCTAGAAAACTGTGAACAGGTTATTTAGGCTCTCAGTTGACTAAGAAATGTTGTCTAGAAGGTTCCAGAAGTATAGACAGTGGATGTAAGACGTGGCACCTGCCCTGAGGGACTTTATGAGCCAGAGCAAAGCACAGTGCTGTGGGTGAAGCCTCCAACCTTGGCTGGGGCATTGTCCACGGGATGGGGGGGCTTCCCCATGGCCGGTGCAAAGACGAAACAGGCCACGGCCACGTGTCACTCCACTCCGCCACTCGGCCCTACTGTATGTGGGCCAGAGCACCTCACCAGGCCCAGTCAGTTTGATTTCCCCCTGAAAGGTAAGGTTACGGCCTAAAGAATAGAATGCCCCCCTTTGCCTAGCAGTAGCCTCAGGGAAGATTTCATAGAAGAGGCATTTAAAGGGTCTTGGATCCATCCATTCAGCCAACTTCTTGAGAATCTACTATGTTCCGGCAACTCTGTCACGCATGGAGGGTACAGACACAAGTATTGTAAGATCTCGTACCACAGCAGGTGACACGGGCAAACTGACGTTCCCAGTCCCAAGGGGCCCATGTTATGCGAGAGGCAGCCCCAGGGCAGCCATCTGAAAACCGGTCAGGAGTCATGAATGACAGCCATGTGGCTGGGCTTACCGGTGGCTGGGTAACCAGGTGAAGAGATTCAGAAGGAAGAGGTTATTTAGAGGAAAAGGTAATGTGCACCTTGAAAGCAAGACAGCCAGGCGGTGATGCTGAGTATCCAGTTGCTCCGTGGATCTGAGATTCAGGGGCAAGACCTGAGACAGAGAGATGGACGTTTGCATGTGGTTTCCAAGGACGATGCGTGGAGTAAGAAAAGGATCAAAATTAGCAACTCCGGGAAATCTCGGTGCTTGGTGGGGAGGTGGAAAAGGGGGAGCCAGCAGAGGAGGGACGTGGAGAAGGCCGGAGAAAGCCGGGATTCAGGGGAGACAAGGACGTAAACGGCTTGCTCAGGAGATAGACTGACGATGCAGCGCGAGGCACACTGACTGAGAGGTCGGCGGTGGTCTTGCCAGAGACGCTCGAGCTGACCCGGGCCGGGAGCCAGGTGGCCCCGGGCTGTGCGGGAACGGTGCGCTGAGAACAGGAAGCCTCTGGGGATTTTAAGAAGTTTGACTCTGGGGCTTCCCCGGTGGCGCAGTGGTTGCGCGTCCGCCTGCCCATGCGGGGGACGCGGGTTCGCGCCCCGGTCCGGGAGGATCCCACGTGCCGCGGGGCGGCTGGGCCCGTGAGCCGTGGCCGCTGGGCCTGCGCGTCCGGAGCCTGTGCTCCGCAGCGGGAGAGGCCACGGCAGTGAGAGGCCCGCGTACCGCAAAAAAAAAAAGAAGAGTTAACAAGATATAGGGAGAACTGTGTTTATATACTGAAGAGAAGGAACCAGAAGACATAAGAAGGCTGGAAAGTTTGAAGATATGGATGAAGAACAAACTAGATCAAGTAGGAAGCAAATGTAATAGAGCCCGGGGGAGAGCCTACCGTCAGAAAGCAGCAGGGAACCTCTCACCCTAAAACCGGAGCAAGGGAGAGAGGAGAGGATGCAAATAGAAGGATGTCTGTACATGTATGAGATGAGATACTGGGACCATTCAGAGTAGACAGGAGTTGATGCAGATAGAAGTAGGTCTGTGCATGTAAGGATGAGACATTAGGACCGTTCAGAGTAGGTAGCCCCCAAAATTTTCTGTAAAGTTAGGCAGCAAAGTCCTATTTCAACTCTGTGTGGAATGGCTTTAAACTGTAAGTGCCTTTAACGTGTTAGTTTTTATTCATTATTACATTTACATCATATTAAAAACAACAGGTTCTACTTCACTCCTAAATGTTATGCATAATGGATATTGGCGTGGAAACTCAGAAGACTGAAGAGAACCAGAGGAGCTAGGGCTTCGAGCTGTCTTAGAAGATGCAGAGGATGAGGAAGGGGGAGGGGAAGAGGAGAGTGTCCTGGGCCTGGGGCTGATGAGGAAGAGGTGAGCAGAGGGGGAGGGGGGAGGGGAGGGGTTAGCTTCTCTCCACCCAGGATTCCTGAGGACACTGGGAGTGATGAGTCTGTCTCATAGCAGGCAGCAGGTCCATCTCTGTTCTTTATCGCTCTCCTTTTTTGTACGTTTCCTTGATTTACACTGAAGATGGAACTTCAAGGCTGTCTGTCGCTTTACCACCTCCACCCCAGAGGAGGCCCACCTGTCCACACCCAGGTGACCGCCATGGCCTGGGCACTGACTTCCCTGCTTTCCCACCTCTGCTCACAGCTGTCCAAGGGCATCCTATGCCACTTAAAACAAAATACAGACTCCTCACTATGGGCTGTATGGCTCCATCTGTTTTTGAAAACAGCTTTAGTGAGGTATAATTCACATACCATACAATTTACCCATTTAATGCTACAGTTCAATAAAAGTCTTTAGCATATTCAGAGTTATGCAGCAGTTTTAGAACATTTTCCTTCCCCCCAAAAGAAACTCTGCACCCTTTCACCATCACCCTCCAATGTTCCCCCTCTGCCCCAAGTTCTAGGCAACCACTTACCGACTTTATGTTTTCGTAGCTAGGCCTATTCTGGAAATTTCATATAAATGGAATGTGTGGTCTTTTGTGACTTTTCTTTTACTCAGCATGGTATTTTCAAGGCTCATCTCTGTTGTATCATCTATCAGTGCTTCACTCGTTTTTATTGCTGAACAATATTCCATGGATTGGATAGACCACATTTTGTTTATCCATTCATTAGTTTATGAACATTTGGGTTGTCTCCACTTTTCCACTATTATGAGCAATGCTGCTATGAACATTCATGTACAATTTTTTGTGTGGACATATGTTTTTATTTCTCTTGGGTATGTATCTAGGGGTTGAATTGCTGTATTATATAATAACCCTATGTTTAACCATTTGAGGAACTGCCAGACGTTTTTCCAACACAGCTGCACCATTTCACATTCCCACCAACAGTGTAGGAAGGTCCAATTTCTTCACATCCTCACCAACACTTGTTATTATGTGTCTTTCTATTATAGCCATCCTAGTGGGTGTAAAGTGGTGTCTCACTGTGGTTTTGATTTGCAGTTCCCTAGTGACTAATGATGTTGAGCATCTTTTCATGTGCTTATTGGCCATTTGTATGTCTTCTTTGGAGAAATGTCTGTTCAAGTCCTTGGCCCAATTTTAACTGAGTAATTTGTCCTTCTATTATGGAGTTGTGATCTTTTTTATACATTCTGGATAGAGGGCTCTAACTCTTTTCAACCTAGGCACAGTTCTTGTACTCTTTCTTAAATGAACAAAGATTATTATTACTTCAATTTAAAATACCCCCCATCTTTTAGAGTATTTTCCCGTAGCGCTTATCACTGCTTCAAATTGCACTGTACACTTATCGTTTCCTTGGCTCTTGGTTTGGCTCCCAAGAATATAATTTCTGTCTTGTCCATCCTTGCTCCTCCATCTCCTCTCTCATGATGATGAAAGGTTGCTGTGATTAAACACATGGACCTTGCAGCGAGAGTCCAATTCCCAGGGCTGCTCATCAAGAGCTGGGTGACTCTGGGAAAGCATTTGACTTCTCTGTGTTTTAATCTCCTCATTTGAAAGATGGGAAAAATTAATAATCCCTGATTCACTTAATTGTGCGAAATGAGTTAATATATAAAAATATAAAGCATTTACAACAGTGTCTAGCACAAAGAAATAATAGAAGGAAAAAGTCAACAAAGATTTTTGAATGAATACTTCATGGATTTTCCCACTAACAAAGAACATGTTAAATTTCCAAAGATTTAATCAGCCTCACCAACGCATGTCCTCACCATGACCAGGCAGGGTTATTAATTGGGTACCACCTACCTGTGGGCTTTGCATGAAAACTGATCTCTTTGGGGATCATGGAGTTTTATAGAATTTGTACTGTGTGGGCTTCCCTGGTGGCGCAGTGGTTGGGAGTCCGCCTGCCGACGCAG
>NC_041228.1:78831849-78844316 GCF_002837175.3 Physeter macrocephalus
ATGGCCGCTGAGCCTGCGCGTCCGGAGCCTGTGCTCCGCAGCGGGAGAGGCCACAACAGTGAGAGGCCCGCGTACCGCAAAAAAAAACAAAAAATAAACAAAAAAAAAACAAAAACTAATTTGTACTCTGTGCCATGCCTTTTATGAGTGACATCTCATAAGTCCTCACAGCTCTAGAGGGAGGTTCTGTTATGGTATCTTTTTAACAGATGAAGAACCTGGAGATCGGGGAGGTTAAATACAGACCTGAGCTCACAGAACTAGCAAATGTTAGAGTTAGGATTTAAATTCAGGTTGGCGTCACCCCTCTACACCTGCTGCCTTGGGCCAGGGCTCAGGGTCTCCTGTCATCAACAGGCATTTCCCAGGTCATTATCACTGTATTTCCCCACATATGGTTTTATGGTTTTTACCGTATTTCAGAGTCTCCATGATCTGAGCACGCATTACTGATTGTCTAAGCATTCTATCCCATTAGTTTCAGTCTAAATGCAGCACAGAAGTTCTCATTCCTTGAGTTCATGGGTCTTTCCAGGGTTTGCCCAAAGAAAGACATACAGGCTCTGCCTGCCATTTTAGCCAGTGCTACACGGCAGGAGAAACCCTGGCATCGCACATGGTCTTGAGCACCAGCTCAACTTAAATTAGGAATAATAAAGTCACCATCCTTAGGTTGTTGTGAGGCTTAAATAAGATAACACGACCATGAGATGCCTAGTCTGGTGTGTGAATCAACATCCAGGCACGACTGATGGCAGTGATTGCTGGAAGCCTCCTCTGATTTTGTGTTTACGCCTTGCCTCCTGCAGATCACTTAAAGCATCGTCCACCACCTTCTACTCCCCACCACCTCCTCTGTCTAATTTGAGATCAGCATGTTGCTTAGCACATTCATGATACATAATACTATGTTTCTTCTATTACCTTTCAATTTTATTTCATGATATTTTAAGAACTGCCCAATTAAGTTTCTTTAGGCATTTGTAACATGTCAGTCACCCTTCTATTTTTAACATATGACTGAACTGGCAGTGACAGTCCTTAAGTTTTCATTTCCCCCCCCACTTTGAGTTAACGTCAGTGGTTATTAAGGTTATTAATAGTTATTAATAGTTACGTAAGTCTTTTGTCCGTTTTTAATTTGCAAAGTTATTTTTAATTTGTAAAGTTAATCTCAATTCACAGGTAAACTGTTCATAAGATTGTTATTCTGTACATCACTAGTTTTCAGATATTAATAATCTACTTTAAGCATTACATTTATTAGTCTTACAAGTTGATCTACCGTACGTTTTCACCAGCGTAACTTTTTGCTACATGCTCTGGATACTTTCACGCTTCATCTCTAGATATTTGATCCACTGTTTTCCTAAAATTCCTATCCCAGAGGCAGTGCCTTGATCACAGTTCCCTATCTTCTTACTAATTGGTCAGTGGTCCTCAAATAGTCAACACTCTCACTGGGCTTCTGGACTATGGAGAAAGCAGAGAGGAGATTGTCCCAGCCCTGCAGGAGCCTTCAGTGAGCAGGGGGAGAGCATGTCGAGGGTAATACATTACGGGGTTAGGGGGGCTTCCTTTGGGAACACGGAACCACACTTGGGAGGAGTTTAAAGGTGAGAGGAAACCCATCCAGGTTACTTGGAGGCCAAGTCTTCATTTCATGAGCGTTCTCATTATTCACTTTGAAAACACACTGTATAAATTAAGCCTTTAAAAGCAGGAATTCCGTAGTTCTTCCAAGGAATTTTCTCCTTGTACGCTTTTCGAAAAGTTTAAAGTGCCCCCAAAATACGTAGTCTGTTACCTCTGATGGAAAACTAAGATCGGGTTCCCTCAGTAACCTGCCACAGATAATGAAACACTGGAATCTAGAGAGAAACAAGCAAAAACGAACAAAAACCAATAAAAATAACAGACCAGAATTGGATAAGCACAGGACAAAGTGTCTGACGTGGACGGTCCTGACCTCTCTGAACAACCAGATGTTCAAATGACCGAAGGCTCTTATTTAGTCTGATTCATGGTAACTCTTAAAAACCGCCCAAGCAGAGAGATCGGTTAGGATCCTGACGCAACAGTCAGCCGTGACAGCACCGTGCACGGCTGACCTGAATTTGTAGGATTATGAGTTCTTCTCTACTCAAACTGTGCACCCTGATGTTTGTGCTTCTGCAGGAGAGAGCTCGTCAAACCCATCAGATGGTTCTCCCAACTTACCAAGACATAAACGCACCCTCTTCTCAAAGATTTTCATTTTATCGCCTCTTTGCTTTGTTCGACAGAAGTATCTGTGCTATGAGAGGGGCACACGCCTTACACCCCTCTCCACTCTACAGGACTCCACCTGTTTATATAAACACTCTTCCCTCTTCTCCAGAAGAATAGGTGCTTAATGAAGATTTGAGCGAATAAGTTAATGAGTTCATTCAATAATACTGTTCTATACGGAGAAGGTTGGTTATACCGGCATTAATCAGATTCCTCATTTGTGACATTATCTCGTATTTGGATGAGGTTGATACTTTTAAAATAGCTTTGTTAAATAAATATCAGTGGGGTAGCAAGACATAAGAGGCGGTGAGGATTCAGAAGGGGCATTGGTTCCTTTAAAATTGTTCTCATTTGTGAACAAACTTCCGGTTGTCGGGGGGAGGGATAGATCGGGAGTTTGGGATTGACACGTGCACACTGCTATTTTTAAAACAGATAACCGACAAGGACCTACTGTATCGCACAGGGAACTCTGCCTAATACGCTGAAGTAACCTAAATGGGAAAAGAATTTGAAAAAGAATTGGAAAAAACTGTTCTCATTTGCTTATTGCTATTTCTTATATCGAGCCATATTCTCCCAGCTTTACTGGCGTGTTGTTTAATAAGTTCATGTTTCAGGACACTAACTAGTTTTCCCTGGCCTGAGCACATCACTGCTAAGGCACCTAACTTCTGCTCCGTGAGTCATTTTCTGTTTGGAGAATCACCCTCCATCTCGTTACTAAAACACTCTTCAGCAGTGTTCCCTTCTGCAATTTATTTTACTGCCAACCGCTTGTACTCTTCTAGTTCTAAAACATGTATTCCAGTGAACAATGTTGAAAAATGACCCTGTAAGAGCTTTGCCACTGAGGTATTTACCAGGACGGCGATGCAAATTTATGTTTAGTATTAGACTAAAAGGTGTTTTCCTCCTTCGAGAAGTTTTCGGGATAACGTGTTCTTCAAAATAGCAGCAGTCAGAACGCTTCACGTAGCGTCTATGAGAAACTCGCTGTGCCATTTAGAAATAAGTCCGAATTTACTGGGGCTGGTAAAACGTTGAACGTCTCTAGGAAATATGCAACATTGCTTGACATGGAAATTCATTTTTATGATACCATTTTTAATTACTTCATCCTCTTATTTTATTCGCTTTGGGCCAGTTTAAATGCTGTGCTGTCTTAGGTCTGTAATTTGTGAGCTTACATTTGATAATGGCACCTGTAATGAGGAAGTACATAATTGCTGTTCCTTTCTCAACATGAATGGCTTCAACTGAAGGGAAGATCAAGTTCAATAAGCTATAAAGTGGTTCTCAGAATGTACTCCAGTGATGGGCCAGAACATTCACTTTTTATCTGTTCTCTTCTATCATAAACCATTAAATACAGAGCAAATACATGGTTCTAGAATAGAGTGGGGAAGCGCCTCTGTTCCATGTGGATGCAGGGGATTTAGCCTTTGGGATTGGAGTTCTTTAAAGCCTGTATTAGTGACTCTCTAAGGCAACGGTTCTCGAAGTGTGGTCCCCGGACCATCAGCACCTGCATCACCTGGGAACATGTTGAACAGGTTCACTCTCAGGCCCTCTCCAGACGACCCTGCAGGTGACTCTGGCGCTGGCTGACGTTCGAGAACCACCGCTCTGACACTTTGCTGTTCAAAGTGTGGCCTGTGGAGCAGTGGGAGCCCCTGGACCCTCATTAGGATTACAGGACCTCGGGGTGTCGGAATCAGGGCCTGCACTTTAACAAGACACCCAGGTGACCCTGATGCATATTAGAACCTGAAAGCCACTGACCTAAGGGTTAGAGCAGGAAACCTACGGGGGAGGATACCTGCCATTCAGGGGCATTTGGGAGGCTGTCAAAGTGGGATCAGTGGATGCTTATTTTTCACTGCCCAAAACATATTCAAACACCCTAATTCAACTTATTTATATTAGGGAACTGTGGGAATAACCCGGAGAGTACAGAAAGAAATGTTTACAGATAACAGCAAGAAAAAAGAAAAGAGTTCATGTGTTCTGCTTATTTTATAAAGTAGTTAATAGGTCATTCAGCCAACAAAATACAAAACCACTACGAAATATTACCTTTAAACCTTAATTATTTTCAAGGCAGTATTATCCATTAAATGTTCCCCAGCTTTTTATATTGTGATTTCGATTTTTAGATTTCTTTTGGTAGAAGTTGTTAATTTTATTCTAGTGTTTACCTTACATCAATATAGCAATACTTCTGTTTTCTTCTTTATTTCTCTCCTTTTTTAAAAAAATATAATCTTTTACTATCTGGTTTGTATATTTTAAATGATATACTTTGAATCGCAGTTATTATTTATACCACCTCGTACCAGTGATTTCATTCCATTTTCCAGTTTCTCTATCCCTTGTCAGAACAAAAAACACTTACACAGTATTCCTCTGTCTAGAACTACATCCTAGTTTGTCTTCATTCTGCAATTAAATAAATGAAATTCTGACCATCTATCTTTTTGCCAAAACTTCCAGTCATCTCTAGTCGAGGGCTCGGCAAACTACACACGTTCTTGTTGAGCAGGATCAGTGGATACTTTACTGTTCGTGGATCCCTCTCAGTTCCCTCTGGAATAAAAAGGGGGAAGAGATGGGTAAACCTCTTGGCTGCAATGTTCGAAAATATGTAAAGGCACCCTGTCTACATTGTGAGATGGACAGCAGAACCATGTTATGAGTAGCAGAGCTATTAACTGGATAATAAATCATATGTGTGCATATATACACACACACACACACACATATATATAGACACAGATATATCAATATATCCCACAATGACCTAGACATTTTAAGAGAAAGCGTAGTTTTCAAGTCTAACTTTTCTTGAAAACTCGATTTTCTAATTCACTGTTCACGTACAAATAAATCCGAGATGTGTTTGTGTCTTTCTATCTTATTTTCTACCCTCGAATTTAATTTCCTGGAATGCATCTTTTTAGAAAGTCTTTTTACCGGGGAAGGAGGTTGCAAACTTTCGAGTCCTGCCTCATCCCCACAGGGTCGTTGTTACGATGCCGAGGGATCAGTAGGACAAAGCTTTCTGTGGAGGCCGTGAAGTTTGCCTCTTTCCAGGGCTCGGCATTTTCCATCTTCTCGTGGTGAAGCCAGTGGCCTGGGCAGAAAAGAATAGCTGACCAAGTAAAATCTTATTTGTAAGAATATTTTTAGCATGGAAACACATGAAAATTAAGGGATCTTTTTTTTTTAAAAAAAGCCTTTGGAAATCTTTTGCACAACAAACACCCCCATATGTAAATAGGACTGTCACTAGCTGTTTGTCCACAGCGAGGCCTCCAGATGAAGCAGGGCTGTGCTCTGACAGGGACAGCTGACTCATTAGCAGAGAGCAGTGAAAGGTAATTAACCCTGGGAAAAGTACAGCTGCCGTGCGGGCTGTTCCTTTCTGTAGGATCTGATTAGAAATTAGTGTTAAACCACTGATTCTTTTTCTTTTTTTTTTAAAGAAAAAAAAAAAAAAAGACTGTCATTGATAATTCACTTTCACTCTCAGGTGTGTCCCCAGAAAAGGTTCTCAAATGTACTTGTAGACAAAAGGACTCAAATCTAAAAAGCATTTTCTGATCACAGTAGACACCTGTTTTTCTTGTTGAGGGGGAGTTCTTTCAAATGAATATTATTGAACTATTGAAGATTGGTTTGTGCCCTGATCTGTTCTCTCACAGTCAGTATGTAAATCACTTGAAAAGATTGTTTTATACAGTTAACAAGCTGTAGATAATTACCATTTAATTAAGTTTCTCTTTTTCTTTCCATTTTCCCTCTGATGATGCTTCCCGTCAGTAGCAATGGAAAGTCTCCAGTTCAAATCCAGTGGACGCTAGGGAAGGTAAGTGAAGACCGTTTAGAAATAAACTTTCCCCCCCAAAAGAGAAGTATCCCTAACTTTTCAATGGCCTTCAAAAACTTGAGAATTTAAGGAACTTGGTTTTAGGGGACGACAAAAGATGCCTGATTTTGTTAATGTTGGTCTCATCCTGGTCATTTGAGTTACAATTGTGTGTTTTTTTTGAGAAGTGTGTACACCTGTTCATCTTGATTTATGACTTCACTTGTCTCATATGAGGAGTACTAATACTTTAACACAGTCAGGATTCACATATGTGGCTGAAGAATGTGATGGGTAGCATAATGCGCCCCCCCCGAAGCATCTATGTCTTAATTCCTGAAACCTATGAATGCGTTACCTTACATGCAAAGGGAGCGTGATTAAATTGCGAGTCTAGAGATGAGGAGATTCTCCTGGATTATCCAGGTGGGCCCAACTAATCCCAGCGACTTTAAGAGACAAGCAGGTGAATGAGTCATGCAGATGCAGCCTGAGAAGGACTCAATTCCACCAACCATTTGAAGAAGGAGGAAGGAATCTTGGGCCCCAGAATGCAGCGGCTTCGAGATGCTGAGAACGGCCACTGAAAAAACAGGGACCTCAGTCCGATGACAGTAAGGAATTCTGACCTGCAGCCTCCAGCAAGGAGCTCATCCTGACTTGATTTCAGGCTGGTGAGACCGTCCCAGACTCCGGACCCCCAGAGCTGTAAGATACTGACTTACTTGTGCTGTTATAAGCCACACAGTTTGAGGACTTTTGTTACAGCAGCAACAGGAAACTAATACAGAAGATAAGCCAACCTCTAGATGGGACGTATTTTACAGCTGACAGTGTAAATCCTATGAAGAATTTCTTGTGTTTGAATGAAGAGAAGAAAAATTTCTTGAGAAGCCAAGACTGGTAAGTCATTTTTAGGAGTTGGAATCTGTAGATTGTAATGATGGTTATCACTAAATCTGAGATTTCTGTCTTCTGCATTGCCACACCCCTGCCCACACCAAAAATGTTCTCCATGTGATACTTTTGTAAACATGACGCCTGTATCCTCCAAGGTACAAAGGGGTGCCTGCTTTATTGGGGTGGTGAGTACATCTGTGTTTCACTGTGCTTGGGTGAGAGGAATGGAATGTCCGTGGAAAGGCGACCTCTCTGATGCAGAGAGAAAATTGATCTGACCGTTGCAGTGTACGCGGAGCCTGGCGCCTAGAACCGCAGGGCTGTCTCGCAGAGCCTGGTGCTGGCGTGAGGACGCCGACTTTGTTCCCTTTCTTCATCGTGAAATGAGTAGAGTCTCCCTTTAGGCACGGGATGATGACAGGAAGAGAGTGCATGATGGTGCTTATAAGAGTGTCTCTCACGGGGTGAGAGTCCCGTCAAGGTGAGCTCAACTTATCTAGAAAATACCATATCATTTTACTATCTTGATAAAAAAATACTGGATGACTTTTGTCTTTCCTTGTGGTTCCATTTTTATCTCCAATAGAAAAGTCATCAATTTGGAGTATATGGACGTACATTGTTTAAACGAAAATGTAAGTGCATAGTAGTTAGGACACTGGCCATACTGACAAATTTTGAGTAAGAAAAGTGAGATACAGAAACTGGAAACTGGATGGAGTTTAAGTGAGTTGGAGATCTTCCTAAATGGTTTTCTTGCCAAATTTGGAAAAATAAGAATACTATTTCTCTTTTACCTTTGGCTTTTATCCCCACAAAGGGACTGATTTAAATCACACGCTGTCATTTTTCATGCAAATTAGATGAAAGTAGACATTGGGGAAGAAATCTGACCATAAAGTCTGTTACAGTCTATGCTTGCTCCCCTTTGTGTTTGGGGAGCTGACTTTTTAACACAAGCGAAGACAACATTGAAGACAAAATCGTAAATTCTGCTTACCTGGCATTGCAATCAAACAGACAAGATCTATAAGTTCCAGATGTTGTGCTGGGAAGTTATGTTTTGCATACAATTAATAGGATAGTATCTCAAGCATCTGAAGAGTATTATCTTTGGCTTATTTTGGTTGAATTCAGTAATAACATATTGAGCACCTACTTTGGCCGCAACATCATGTTGCAGTGAAAGGTCAACACTACACGGCCCCTCACATCCGTGAGGTTTACTGGCGCCGGGACGATCAAGTGACCTTGAGTCAGCGTTGGCGTCAGGCAGCCCCTATGAATCCGGGTGGAGGTGCCATCAGAACAGGACTGGGACACAGAATTCTGTGAGATGCGGCTGCTTGCAGCACAGCATGGATGACAAATTGCATTGCGACAGACAGATTTTTCGGCTCTGATACCGAAGGGAAAAAACAGTTCCTTTGGAAGTTACAAATAACATCAACACATTCTAAACATTGAATTTTAGCTCTGCCATTTGACCAGCTGGTCTCCTCGGACCCTCGTGTAACTCTACAAAAATATGGCTTTAATACATTGTTTCACCGAGCCAAGTATGATTTCGACTGTTTGTATTTTTTTCAACTGGTCTTTGGGGACGTTTATTTATTTTAGCCAAAGTCTCTGAATCTCTCAGGATGAATTCTTCAGGATTCATCATTTCTGGAAGCGTTTCCAGGCTGCACTCCCATCGCTGCTTCTGACTCTTCCGTTATCATACTTTCTTTTTTTTTTTTTTTTTTTTTACTTGAGAATTTAGGGGTTTCTTTTTAAACTTCTTATTTTATATTGGAGTATAGCCAATTAAGAATGTTGTGGTAGTTTCAGGTGCACAGCAAAGGACTCAGCTACATATACACGTACCCATTCTCTCCCAAGGCTGCCACATAACGCTGAGCAGAGTTCCTGGTGCTATACAGTAGGTCCTTATTATTAGAGAAATGCAAATCAAAACTACAACGAGGTATCAGCGCGCACCAGTCAGAATGGCCATCATCCAAAAGTCTACAAACAATAAATCCTGGAGAGGGTGTGGAGAAGAGGGAACCCTCCTACGCTGTTGGTGGGAATGTCAACTGGTGCAGCCACTATGGAGAAGAGCATGGAAGTTCCTTAAAAAATGAAAACTAGAGCTACCATATGACCCAGCAATCCCACTCCGGGGCATGTATCTGGAGAAAAACATGTCCCGAAAGGATACGTGCACCCCAGTGTTCACTGCAGCACTGTTTACAATAGCCAGGACATGGAAGCAACTGTATTCCTACTTCCCACATCCTACTGGAATCCTCAGTTTTCTGGTTTGTACCATGAGGACAGGAGCTGTGCTTTCTGTATCTTTGGATGCCTGAGACTAACATGGAGTTCCCTAGATCGGTTCTCAATAAATGTGTATTGACCCAATAATAAGTAAAGTATTTAGGACAAAGAGACTTATATTAACAGAATCCATATTAAATTAAACACTGTAATGAGAACAAAATCCAAAAATCATTCTGCAAAAATCCAGTGCTCATTGGCTTCAGTGTTTGAGAATCAGGTCATTTCTTTGTAAATTTCGTTAGACTCTCCCATCCCATATTTCCTAGTCAGACAATAAAGATAAATGACTCTATTCTTTTATCTTAATTCAATTTTACAGAATATGGTGAAGATTTTAATGCAAAATGAACAGTCCCTGTTGGGAAAAGCGGCACACTTGTTGAAAAAAAAAAATTCTAAAAAACCTCTTAAAAACGGGCAAGGAAAAGAGAAAATGTCTTAGGATATCAAGCATATTGTATAACAATCTATATAATAAAACAGCTTAAATAGAGAAAATTCCCTTTGCATAATAAAAAGCCTCATTTTTGAATCAACAAGTGCTCTTTGAACTTTATTAAAAATGTTTTGACATTATAGTGTTGTTTAGTATAGATTTACTCAAAATAGCACATTTACTTGCAACACAAGCCTTGAAGTTAAGTGGTTAGTTTGCTAAAACAGAGTTTCCATAGTTACCACAGGAGAACAGAGGATAACTTTTATTTCTTTGGAAGCCGGGAAGGGGCTTTAGAGAAAAGATTCAGCAAACAGACCCAAGCAGGTTCATTACGCAGGGCTTTACACCTGATTGGCTTTTTTAAAGCGGAAACTTGATATTACAGGAAATAAAGTTTTCCCACTAAAATCTATCGCATCACGCTAAGAAATCTGCACATTCCCTTTCCCTGGGCATTTCCAACTAGGTTCTGAGTCAGAGGGAAAGCTAGTTTAATGAGATTATCTCTGTGAGGTGCATTTTTGCTCATCGTGTTTTGTTAAGAACCATGTCGTAAACAAGTGGTTAAAAAGCCGTGCAGGAGAGAGCACTGCCTTGCTCTCCAAGGCAGATCCTGCCATCTCAGGTCTAACTTGGTCATTCGCGATCACCGTTCTGTCGAAAGACCTGATGAAGGGGAAACGGAAACCCACGCTGGCGAAGCCCCCCTCGTACCAGCTTCACTGAGATGGGCTCTGCGTGCTAAAGACAGTCACCGTCGCCGTGTCCTCTGATGTGTGTCACCCAAGGAGTTCTTCACCGTTGGCTGTGGAGGAGCAGCATGAGGTGGTTCCTACTGTCTCACCTTCAGCCCGTGAGCCTTTAAAGCAGCAGTGATTAAGGGGACTTTTCCAAAGTTTCTATGTAGTTACAAGGACAGTTTCAATCTTCCGTCATTTTTTTGCATTAGCTCTGATTATGCTTTTACCAGAAAAATGCATTTGTTTTAAAGGTAACAATACAGACCAGGAGAATAGCTTATGTTTCATCTATATTTATCAGCACTCACTGTACATTTGTGTCTTCATTACCAGGAAATATTAAGGGACATTGTACCATCGATTCCTGTTTACAGTTTATTATGCAGAGATAGGAAACACTTAGCATGTAAAATGAATGTAGAAATTATTCCTGGATAGAAACACGGACATTTCCCACTCGTTGGCTCTTTCTCCTCCATCACTGGATCAGAGTGTAATTGTCAGTAATCAGGCCTGCTTGCTGCTGATAAAACCACTCTGAATGCTAGCAGCCTTCTTTGTGTGATGACTCAATTATTCCAGAAGTGCCTCATCAAATCTGCCCCATCAGCTGGGCTAATAAATAAGGAGAAGAAACTGGCCCCCCAAAGCAAATTATAAATCCATTTGCATTAACCATTTCGCTGGTCCATGATCTAGGCAGAAATAAGCATGGCAGATTGTGTTAAGCTTATTTGAATATGTTTATAATGTTTACAGCATGCAACTTTTTTTCCCCACAAGGTGTTGGAATTATCAGTCATGAATGGCATCTGAATTCAGCTATGTTCATTGCAGCAAGGCTTTAAGTAGCTTTGAGGGCTATTTTGTTACTTAAATCAGGTGAAAGCTAAATCCTCTTGCAGGGAAAAAAATAGGGGTCTTGCACAAGTTATTGGCTTTGCTTCAGAGTTTAAGGAGAAGAGGCCTGAGTTTTATTTTTACAGGTGCTGGAAGGACAAACACAAATAGTATAATGCCTGCTAGTACAGGATCAGATGACTTCTTACCCGTCTCAGTGGAAACCAGAAGTTATTTTCATGCTCTGTATGACTACGGCAATTTGCAAAACAAAACATTACATTTTCTAGAGAAGATCAGGGTTGCCATGGCATTCCTTGTACTTCAGATTCCTTGAAAGACTCCATAGGGCAGAGATTTCAAAAAGCCAGGCAAACCAGTAAAAATCAATTAAATCCATCAATGGAAATTTTGTACATTGACAAATCTTATTTCTCCTCTTCTTGTAAAATAACCAGCTCTACTGCATAACAAGAAGTGTTGTTTGTATTTGAACTTCAGTGATCACTTGGGGAAGCAAAACACGTTCAGAATGGATCATGAAAAGCAATTTGGCTGCTGATATCAAAGAATTAGTCTTGTTGAAAATGCAACGACTTAAAATCCAAAACATCCCCCCTAAAAGGAAGTGATACCACCAGCCCACTTTGCAGTGGGGGCTGTTTTTCCTGCGGAGCTCTTCCAGTTTCGATGAAGTTCTTCCTTCTACTCCTACATTGACCAGGAGCCTAATTCGGGGCTGATGGTCAAAGTAAAGCTTGTGGCCAATCAGCAGTATATTTCTTTGCCTAAAACGCCTTAAAAGAAACTCGCCACTTCTCTTCATTTGCCCCACAGCCAATGAAGCCTAACCCCCTTATATCAGCCTGGAAAGCGAAGAAGAAGAAAGTCATCTTTGACGGCATAAATACGAAGTGGCAGTAGGCTAACGTAAACTGTGCGCATCAATTTCTAAATCTATAATCTCTTGCTGTGATAGGAAAGGCAATTCTATAGGGGTTGAGGGCTTCCCTGGTGGCGCAGCGGTTGCGCGTCCGCCCGTCGATGCAGGGGACGTGGGTTCGCGCCCCGGTCC
>NC_041228.1:78844381-78847377 GCF_002837175.3 Physeter macrocephalus
CTGGGCCTGCGCGTCCGGAGCCTGTGCTCCGCAACGGGAGAGGCCGCAGCAGCGAGAGGCCCGCGTACCGCAAAAAAAAAAAAAAAAAAAAAAAAAAATAGGGGTTTAAATTTTCATTAGAAATTTAATGGCACAACATGGCAAATGGAAAGCCAAAGAATTCGATTGTCTGTCCAGGCAGATTTATACGAAATTTGACTCTCACTAAAATTATCATGGTGATGAATATAAAAATAATGCTGGAAACTTAGAACTCTAAAGGACTTGCCTTCCCATTAAAAGAAAAAAACAAGCAAGAATAATCCCCCTTTTTCATCATTTCAGCGAATGAACGATTGGTGAAGATCCCGAAGTTAGCGACTGAGAGGTTAAAAGTGTTAGTGGTTAGGAGACAGGACCTCAAGGGTCGGCAGGGCTGAGGTTAACATGCTGGCATTCTCCTGTTTTCATTGTACTTGGCAGGAAACTAAATCTGAGAGTGGCGTTTGGAGCTTGAATTAGCATCCCAAACTTCTGAGAGGAGCTGCCATGCATTTTGCATCCCGACTGGTTCTACTGGTAAGCAAGTTCCCAAAATAGTAGTTCTGTCACAGGGCTACCAGTGCGACGACGACATTTCATGTGCAATTTATTTGCCCTTTCACCGAATTTTTCACTTTGAGTTTAGTTTGGAGGATTTCTTTTTTAATATAGAGTTTTCTTTGAATCGTCAGTAGATCTATGGTTCTCTGCTTTAAGGACACAATTGACGGTTGCATCCGATCACTTTAGGTCACCCCCCCCCACCACCACCAATAAAATATAATCTGATATACCCTTTTTAAAAAATCACACTGCAGATTCATTACGTTATATTATAGGTTTAAAGCACCGTCTTTTTCTGAAGCAAGTACTTACCGCTGAAGCGGCTGTAAATTTAGGACCCCATCCGCTATTATTGGCATATGGCAGAGCAGACAAATGGAGAACTCTGCGATGACTCCATTTAACAAGGGAAGCCGTGTCTTACTTAGAGCGCACACTGAAGGACTGTGTAGCCCATCCCCAACACCTTGGGTGTCATATAGTTTTTTACCTTTTAAGATTGCTGTTTCGTGAAGAGATGGGCTTCAATAGAAAAGTGTCCATCCTGGTAGGCGGGGGATAGAACTAACTCGGTTACAAGTTGGGGGGAGCTTGGTCAAGGTTCCAAGTCTTAGATTAACTGTCTTCCAAAACGTGTATCTCCTACGAAAATTTTAGGAAGTCCTTAAGTTTTACAACATGGTTTAAGGTCATCAAAGAGATTAAAGATGGCAATGAATAAAAATGGGTTTTTTAAGGTATCTCTTTGATATACTAACAGGACACAAGCAGGGAATGGAGGGAACCGATTGCAGTGGAAGATTCCTTTTGGTATCAGCCAAGGGTGTGTTTCCAAAAGGCGGTGGGTGGAGTTACGAATGACAGACGCCTGGAGCGGCGAGCGTCCGCGGGCCCCTCTTTCCCATCCGTGTTTTGGCGCACTTGGACTTCCCAGCCCGTTTGTGTCAAATCATATTTCGAAACTTATATGTCGTCGGCGCCCTCTGTGCACGGCTCCACGTGGATCTCAGCTGTGCTGCCTTAACTCTCGTCCCCGGGGAGCGGGGAGACAGCAGATGGGGTTAGGGCAGAGGCCTGGCGCATCTGACAGCGAACGGCCGGGCTGTTGAGTGGAAGCCCCGAGCGTCAGGAAGCCACTCCTCCCCTGAGAGCCAACTAACCACTGAAGAAAGTTGAAAATGAGCCCTTTGAGAAGCGCTGTTAAAAGTAGTAAAAAATCGCAATTGTGCAGATGCTGTGCTGCTGTGTGCTTATTCGGATGCTAATGAGCCTGACATTAGGGAACTCAGAGGGTTTACAGCTACTCCCTTACGTGATTCAGTTCTTTATTGGCAATCTTTGAGAAAATAAATGGAAAATGTATTGCCAATAAACACACAACACGATAGGGTGTAGACAAAAAGCCATTACTTTCAGGATTTAGAAAGAGCTCTGCCCACCAGTGTTTTCCGGGATCTTTTGTCTTAGGTTAGAGTGTGGCAAACAAAGGCGGCAGGCAGGTGGACCGAGGGTGAAGGAGGAGAAGCCAAGCACATTTGTAGAGAAAGCTCTTTTTTTTTTTTTTTTTTTTTTTTAGTTGCAATCAAACAAACTAAGAACTCCCGAGTCCTGTGCTACTTTTCAGTCCTTACATCCTGTGCGATAATCTGCTCCACCTCTTGAGGGTTTTATCCCCGTTACTCCCCAGGAACTAGAGTTGCTGAGTTGAGTTCAAGAAGCATCTGCTCAATGTCCGGTCAAAGCTTTCAAGTAACACAGAAATCCATGGTTAAAAAGCTGGGCGCGCCGACCTACTGCAAAGGGTGAAACACGGGCGAGAGAAATCTGCTGCCAGGAAGGTTGGTGACTTGGGTTCTAGCATGTCAGAACTGACGGGTGAACCACTGTGAATGCGCATTACTATAGATAGTATGCGTATAGTGTTTGTATCAATAGCCACTCTCTTATCAGGCTGAGTGTGTTACACTGAGTTTCAGAGTATTCTCTCAAGGGCCAAATGGACTGAAGACAGATTCTGTTCCATCCCTGGGACCAAATAGAGGTGACACAGGCCTGTGAAAGCAAGGAAGCCACGTGCAAATTGTTTCCACAGGAAGCAGGTTAACTCATTGGCAAAAAGCGTTAGTAGCCTTTTAAGACAGCCTCATTCAAGAGCGCCCCAAATACGGGTGCCTTTGGAGTCTTGTCTTTTGTGACTTCTTGAGCATAGCACGTGCCAGACCGTGTCTGAACTTTTTCTTCTGGTGGTTAAAAGTAAAAGTGACAATCATGATACTGAGAATCCCCATTATCCAATTTTCCTAGTAAATTGAAGGCATAACATAAATTATATATATATATATAGAGAGAGAGAGAGAGAGAGAGAAAGAGAGAGAGAGAGAGAGAAAGAGGGAGAGAGAGAGAGAGAGAAA
>NC_041228.1:78847711-78861520 GCF_002837175.3 Physeter macrocephalus
AGAGAGAGAGGGAGAGAGAGAGAGAGAGAGAGAGGGAGAGAGAGAGAGATTACCAGTTTTTGTTTGGTAAAAAGAACAAAAATTAATTTGGCTTACCTTAAAAAAGCTAAACATCGTTTTCCCATTGATATGTTAGTATGAAATGTTCATTCTGTTTGTAGTATAGTCCGCTGGAATTATAGGTAATAGTTTATTGTTCACTTCACTATTTACTATTGCTCTTCTATTTATTTGTTCTACCTTACATGCCTTCTCTTACTTTTTATCTTAATAGAATGAATTGCAGGATTTCTCACTAAAGCAGACAAAGGTACTCAGTCACTCTGAGAGAGGAAGGCGAACCAAGTTAGCGTACAAGTTCCCTGGAGAAAGAGAGAGGTAAGGCAACGTTTTTATTAAAGAGTAGAATATATTGAAATAAAATGAGTCCGATCAGAGCATTTATATACAGGCTCTCCTCTACAACAGCACTTTACCTCTGCCCATTTGCTTTGACAGAAATTTACTGTTAACGCCCAATTTAGAATTATGATTTTTGTCGGAAGTACGGTCACTTTGATCCTTCAAAACATTAAACAGGTGAAGTTCTCCGTACCTACACACACTTTTGCCTGGTGATTGGTATGTGTTACTTGTCGAAACGTGTTTGCCCTTAGAGAAAGATTCAGCGTTAAAATAGTTTTAAAATTCCAATTTGAATTCATTTGTATTTGGAATCAGTTTACTTGAGGATTAAGAGTAAATAAGTGAGATATTTTAAAAGCACTATAGCTGACATCTAGAGTTCATTCCTACAGACACTAAAAAGTAAGGAATTGGGTTGTCCTTGGGAAAAATTCTATTTAAAATAACTTATCCCTGTATGAAGGAGCTTGTTTTCTAACATTTTTCGACACATGCCTCTCAAAATATCAGCAAGAAAAAAAAAATTTTAAGGCCCTTTTAGGGTGTTCCTTACACTGAGCTATCTTTAAACAGAGCATATTAAAACCTTTTTTTAAGTCTCCGAAAACACAAAGCTGGCGATTTCCCCTTAGATCACAAAGCTGTGACTCAGAGGCCGTGGTTCGGCCACTAATAGCAATCGTTGGCACACGCTGTCCACCTAAGGGGATAATAGAACTATTTGCTGGAGTCGTTAGGCGAAAGGACACAGACGTACGGCTTTGGTTCGTGGTCACGTGGCCAGCTGTGCAAAGTTAGAGGGTTAGTCTACACACAGGAGCCGCAGAAACTCAGGAATCAGAAACAAGAATCAAAAAACCTCAGCCTCCTCCTAAAGCCACCCAAGCTTTCCCAGGCCCAAGGCGTCCTTCATTGCTGGACATTCCCACTTGCCTCTAGAAATTCCCTTTGAGAAGCATCTCCTCTGTTGGGGATGTGCATATGCCCTTGGCCTTCGGGGAGAGCTCTTTGCAGACGGCTGTGCTTCGTCTGAGAGAGCGCTGAACCTGCTTTTCCGTTAGGTGTGGTGTTTGCCAGGCTGGGAGGCATCAGGGGACGTGAGACGGGTCACCGATGTACACGGTACCGTCATTCAATTCTTCAGCTTTTTATGCAGAATCAACGGCGGTACAAATAGAGACGGAGAGGAGCAGAGATTTGACATCAGGGATCCTGTGGCCTAAATAGAGGAGTCAGAAAATTTTCATTTCATTTAGGATAAAGCATTCAGAAAAGGTTCAGGAATTATTAACATGGCATCAAGGGTGATGTCAAAGCTCCTGATTTTATTCATTTAAATGTTTTTAAGTTTATTTTCCGAATTACTCCTCCTGAGGGATTAGTAAATGTATGAAAGGGAACCAGGAAAACAATGAAAGGGTAAGAACAGAGAACAAACATACTTGAACATTCAATCTCGGTATTCTTATCAACGAGTCAAGTATTCTTTTAGGATCACAACTCATTTTCCCCATCTTTTTCTTGTATAACAGGGAAACATCTTTTGCTGCCGTTTGGGCTGATCCAAAGCTATGTTTAAAACAAAATAATGCCAGAATCATCAAAAGAAAGGGCACTCGGTGTAGGGTTCTTTGTTCTTCGATCTGGCCAAGTTTCATCCCAAGGTACTGGCATCATTTAGCTGTTCCATTTTCTGGGTTTAGCCTTTTCCAACTTCCTGAGTTTCTCTTTGTCGTTTTTTAAAAAATGATTTTTGTAAAGAAAGCATCCGCTGAGGATGAGGTGCTCCTCGTGGGGAGGACCCCTGGACCTCCTCTGGGCAGGCGCAGAACTAACTTCCTCTCACCGTTGCCGTGAGTTTCCTAAGACGGAAGCGACAGCTCACAAGAGTCATGAGACACAACAGACAAAACAGCTTTGTCAGTCCCCAACTCTCAGGAGAGGAACACAATGAAATCTTGTTAAAAGTGGGACCTATTGCAAGTTGAATGTATGTGAAGGACTTCTCAAATTAAAAGTAGCTACCGGCATGAAATTATCTGTCACTAAACAGTATGACAATTAATTGTATAAGGATTTTGAGAAACTATCCTCAAAACGTCATGATCACCATGGCTTTTCTACTAATATTAAGAAACTCAAGACTGCTTATAAATATACATTGAGGACGTCACCGTCCAGAGTTCTGTTGAAAGGAGAAATAAAACGTAAGCATTACCGAGAGCTTTGTTTTCCCCAAATCTTAAGAAGTGATTAAATATTTACTTGGAGGTTGTTTTTGTTGACAAATAATTTTGTTTGTTTAACCGTTAGGTTAAAATAGGATTTTTGAGTGAAAAATAAAATCAAAGGGAACTAAATCTCCTCACATACCCGTAATTTGCTTGTATGAATGAAAGCAAAATTGAGTTTATCAATTTGGTGTCCTGCTCCTTGAATCTCTCCCTTCCACAAATCAGCAGTTCCAGGGGTCCCTCTTCAGCCCAAAAGAAGGCACCAGATCTGTGCCTTGGAGCGACGCACAAGGCAGATCTCCTGATCGCCCCTGATGTAACTAACTAAGCACCAGGAGGAAAAGGTGGTCAAGTCCATGTCACTAGGGAATTACTGTGCACACCTGTGTGTAGGTCTGTAAATAACGTGACGATAGTAAATGCAGGCTTTCCAAATTCAACTAAGTAATGAAAATTTATCGTATGGTCATTTTTCTCCTTCATCGCCTATCTGCTTATCTCCGTTGTTGGTGCTGGCATATCCTTCCCCCAAGTTTTGCTTCTTTGCCTTCTTTATTTCGTAAGTTTCTTTCCCTCTTGCCTCTTCTTGTATTAACTCCTCTCCCCAGGGACCTGGGGAAGAAAGTCTTTAAAATTTTTTTTCACGGCTTTATGATGAAATAGATAGCAAGCAGGAACACTTTTTTTCCTTTCTACATAAATTTTATACATAACATATCCATAATTATAGGTTAAAAGAACTTTTCTTAGTTTCAGGAAAAATAAGAGTGGCAAAACTTGCCTTTAATATTTTATCTCGATCGAGTAGATTGTCAAAGCCAGGAGGAACCCATGATAGGAATGTCAGAAAATGTCTTGCCTTCTTCCCATCCATAAACAATGGGATGGAGATAAAGGTCCTAAGAAGTGAGGAGATGGACAGCTTTTTAGAAAATCAAAGCTCTATTGTGGGGAAAGAAATGATTCATTTAGTTTCACAAAATCAGCTGCAGGCTTCTCGAAAGAATTTGGGACTTTGGTAGTAAAGATGGTCAAGTGTCCTTTTCCAATAGAAAAAAACCCCATGTTCCCAACAGGAAGTGAAGTTTTCAAGATACAGGCCATGTTAGTTAGATCAGTGTCCTGAATCGTACGTACTCGTGGCCTCTTCTGTCACGTGGAGAGCTTGAAGGGGTGGCCGTCCCCCTGCCCCGCCGCACGCCCCCTGGGTCTCAGCACAAGCAGTGAGGTAGAACCTCTTCCCCCTTGAATGAACCATCACCGGAACGTGGTACCCACTGAATCCGAGGTTCGATTTTACAAAAATTAAGTCTTCCCATTGGCAATTTATTAAAGTCCATGCGAATAATCCATACAAAGAATATTTAGAGATTCCCGCTCCCATGTGTAAGGTTTTTGAGAACAAAGGCTTATTTTTAAGCTGAGATCTACCAGAGAGCGAGCTTTCTCACGATTGTGGCCCCCCAAAGACAAGCACGTATGCTCTAGGTGTCTGATGTTCTCATTCCCAAAGAGCTGCAAGCCATGACTAGACCCTGAACTTAGTAACAGCTACGGTCCTTCAGGTGTGAACGGGAGAGAGGAGGTGAAATGGATGGATCGTAGGTTGGGGCCTGACCCATCCCACACCTACAACCTGGCCCGCAAGTTAAAATGAACGCTGAGCTTCATGGATGAGTTGCCAGTTCTTACAAGGCTTGTGTGGGATGTGTATGTGCTCCACCAGCAAGAGGACAGTAGCTGCACAAAATGCACGCGTGAGGCTGGCACTCCAGGCCCCTTCAAGCAGAGGCCCATGACTATGTATGCCTCCCTTCCCATTCCTGACGGGAGGTGGCTGCACAGGGCGGGGGCAGTCCGCTCAGGTCCTCGGCTAGCTGAATTGTGAAATAGCACAAGTCTTGGAGCCGTTATGAAGGAGGTCACGTTTTAGCAGTTTTCTGACATTTCTATATGCCTGCTGGCACTCTGCACACCGTGTTTCTGTAAAGAAACTCGTGGAGTTCAGCCTTCACCTGTGTTTTGGGGCGGGGGAGGATGGGGGCGTCCAGAGTGGCGGTGGGGGGGGGAGCTATCAGAGCCCCTGCACGCAGGGTAACTGCAGACCCGTGTTGAGGCAATGCTCACCCGCGGAGGAGCCCCCTCAGAAAGAGTTGATGGCTTGCACCATGTTAACCCTCAAGCTACCGGCTTCTCCTAATCAAGTGACTCGTTTAGCACACAGAAGGGAGTTTGCGTGAACTGAGCCACTTTATATGCAGCAGGGACCCTCACGGAGGAGGATTTCACGACGCAGTGCTCACCGTCCTGTGTAAACCAAGCCACGTTAATCCCAGGCAGTGTCACATCTGTCATAAGTCTGTGTGGTTTCAAAAGAAGGGACATCTACAGGAGGAAAAAAAAAAAAAATCTCCTCTGTTTTCCTGTTGTTTTCCCTTGTCATGTAGTTTGAAAACATTCGTCAACAATGGACCGTTTTATTTAGACTAAAGCAATGGCTGCTCAAAAAAGCAGTGGACACTTTTGTTGGCTAATTGAAAAACAGTTCAGCCACTGGTGTGGTGTTTATTATGAAATGATGACAAAAGGGTGCTGGTGGTTTTAATAGTTTTAGCTTATGAGAGCCGTCATTAATTTCGTCTGTAGTGTTGCAGGTGAAAAAATGCACAATGGATAAAGAGTCTATATTGGTTTAACCGAACATAATATATAGTGTGTTCTGGAGTTGTTTGTCTCAATAGACTATAGTAATCAAAAGTAATGAACCTATTATGTGCAGGACCTTGGAGAGCGTCGAATGGCAGTAAAAGTGTGGCACATAAAAGGTTTATTAAAGGAAATTAAAGTCCATCATTGCCACACCTGCTCCCCTATTATAAGTCTATGGCAGGTCAGTGCTTTCCATCACAACTCAGCCTCGGAGAGCAGAGATGCGTCTCCATTCTCATTGCAGTCACACCGCACCCCCGCCGGCGCCGGGATTTAAGGATGAGCCGCGGAGAGCGTCTTCTGCCTGCTTCGGATTTTCGACAAGCAGAACAACTTCCTTCTACTTAAGAATTCCTTCTGATAAAGTGCAAAAGTGAATTAAACTACGAGATGCTTAGAGGATCCTAGTGGAATGGCTGGGTGTAGTCAGGTCAGACTCTATCTCCGTGTGGACAAAAACAGCAAGCTTTTTATGCCTTGGCATCCCTTTGATAATTAGCTTCATTATATTTAAAATCGTCAGTAATGATGTTTTAGGGAATTTGATAGTGACAGACACAACCCTCAAATTTTACTTTCCTTATGGATTTGGACGATTATAACCCACATTTATTCTGGAATTATGGGAGTAAATGTATGCCATTGTTGATCGTAAACATCTCCAGTGGTATTTTACAATGAGGGCATTTCAGGGTTTTGTGTTCATGTTGGATTTTCACAGTGGGAATTATTTTTCCTAACTTAGAAAGAGGCATGTAGCAGAAAGTTTCTAGAAATGCAAAGGCATCTGGTTTAGTAAATTAATCTGAAACCTTTTGGTTTGGCATTTGAGGTTTTGTCTCTTTCACAATCACTGTTAATCAGACCTATCTCTCTCTATCTTTGTAATGCCGGAAGTGTTTGAATCACTAGCAAACACTTGTGGGCAAGGACATCTGCCCTCTTGTCCCTTCCGTCTGGTTCCAGCATCTATAGAAGTGTTTCCAGAACTCATGGGGTGTGAGGCAGTCACAGCTCTATCTCTTCAGCGTCAGATGCTGTTCAAGAGCATGAAAGGCTACTCTGCTTTTCATAATGACCTTCAGAACTTCTAGTGACATGTGTTCGTATTTTGATCAATGTCAAAGCAGTGACCTCAGGACTTTGTGCTCACGTTACAGATGGATGCAGAGGCTGAAGATAAAACGCTGCGTACCCGTGCGAAAGGAACCAAGGGTGAGTTAGCAAGCAGATTCCACGACACCGTGCTCACCACACCATGAAATGTGGGCGTTCCGTGCTCAGTCCCTGACGTGTCGTCAGAAGAATTACAGCTTCCTCAGGGCTTCCATTTTTAAATCAAGCCAGGACATTGGATCATGGCATTGAGAGGCTAACTACTATGAACCAGGAGTAAAAGACTCAGAATAGTCCAAATGATGTAGGATGCTAATTTTTACAGAATGCAATCATGAGTAGATTTAAACATCGTGCAAAATAGCATAATGGTCAGCAAGGGAAGAACACTTCACGGAGACCTCAAATTATTGACGTGACTTTAATGTCCAAGGGAAAAGACCGAATTGTTCGTTTATTGCCAAAGCAGGTTTTGATTTTTATGTTATCCGGTTTAGTGGCTTCCAGTCTAAACTTAGTTCAAGTAAAATGACGATGTTTGTTTTTGGACTGTCCCTGCTGGGAATTTCCAGCAGCTCTGCGAAGTAACGTCTGAAAGGTTTAACTTGTCAGTTATCCCTCTCCTTTTGTAACCAACAGATGGTAATGTAATATTGAAATATAAACAGGCCCTTGATGATCTAAACATCTGGAAAACAGGATTGACCGACAATAATACCCCTTAAGGAAAATAACTTTTATTATAATTAGCTATATTTGTGTGACCCTTCATTCTAAATGGAAGGTTCAGCCTGGCCCCTGGAAGGAAGCTGGGCAGCTGTTCCCCACCTGACCCTCCTCGCGTTGGACTTGCTGAGGAAAGGTTGGGTCGGACAGTGACCAGGCAGTCCTTTGTAAGCGTTCTGAGATTTACACTTGAAAATGTCTAATCAAATTCAACGCTTTCATTAGCTTTGTTTATGTGTGTAGTCAAGGTAAATAATTCCTGTTTCAGTAAAGTCCAGAATTCCCCATTTTTTTTTTTTTAATTCCAGGATGATTTTTTTTTTCAGTTAAAATACAACCCTGTTTATCCTTAGCCATGATAACCAAACTGCAGACTCATGCTGTACAAGATATGGGACTTTTCTCTACCCAAACTGAAGTTTTACAGTGTTCTATTTTCCAGGTTTAGTTTAAGTTACTTTAAAAGTAGTTACATCATATATCCTAATATTTGGAATGCAGTTTTGGAAATATCACATTTTTATGCAGCAAACTTCTCCATGGAATACAGGTTTTTAAAACAAGAACAGTTTTCTCATTATTTAGCATAGGCTCACATCTGCCATAAACAGCAGCATTCTAGGAACTGTATTTGGATTATTCGAATCTCTTATTCTGACTTCTGAAAGCACACAACTCTATCATACTTCTAAAATGTGAGTATTTTAATTTGCCATTCTTTTTGGACTTTGAATCCTTTGGGCACATACATATACACGCTTAAATAGAGCCAAAATGTTCTTTGAGAACTGAAACAACTGTTTCTCATGCAGCATGAGTCATCTTTAAGACCACCTGTTGTCTCGCTCAATATGCAGCTTATCCTGGTGCAGGCAGGTATTTATAAACATGAACTTCTTTAGTTCCCATCATCTCAGAAAAATCAAAGCTCTTTTTTTCTATAAATATCTTATTTTTAATAAGATGTTGAAATTAATGTGACTAAAACTTCTCTTTCTACAGGAATGAAATTTATGGAACAGAATCTTAGGATATTTATTAATAAAACTTTGCCAGTTTTATTTAAATGCTTGTTTAATGTCAATAAAAATGTAAACAGGATTCTTTTGAAATTTTTCCTAGAGACAGTAAAATTGATTTTAAAAATAGTTCAGGTCCTTCGTGCTCCTGTACTTTTTCAGTGAATCTCTAAAGACAGGTTTTGGAAGTCCAATCCATGACTTCGAAGTCCCAGGGTCACCTGAGGCACTAATCTGGAACCATCTGTTCTGGGCCATGGTCACCTGTCCTCTTGTTTCCAAAGAACCAGAACCAGAAAAGATGAATCGGCCCAGAGGGAAATTGAGTGGGGTCTGCGCTAATCATACATTGGTCATTATCTCTAGGCGGTAAAAGGTTTCTGTCATACAGTTTTCAAAATTATAAACTGATTTTCCTTTTCTTTCTTTCTTTTTGTCAATAGCACCAATGGATTCTCTCATCCAGGAGCTCAGGTAAGGGTTGCCCTACTTTACTTTTTCTAAGATTGATCAACTTTAATTATTAGAATGTTTTGTACTCTTCAAGCCTCGGATCCTCATTTTACTGTGAGGAATAAGCCAACAGGCCTATTTCACTTGGCCTCTGTCTCTACACCAAAGAAACCGAGAAAGGGAAAAACTACTGACTGTCGATCCGAAACAAGTCAAGCTAATATTTTGATAACAAAACACAAAAACGCTGTTCTGTAATGTGGGAAAATCTCCACTTTCTCCTTGGAGGGTGCGCTGCCTCTGTGCACACACCCGTGTGTGGTTTGTTTTCGTGCTGATGGAAGTGAGGAACTGAGCTCATCCGAGAACATGAGTGAGGAATAACCCAAGTCCAGAATGCTCCATGTTTCTTTTTAATAATTAGATAATTCTTTTTTAGATTCCACATATAAGTGATATCATATGATATTTGTCTTTCTCTGCCGGGCTTACTTCACTCAGTGTGATCATCTCTAGGTCCATCCATGTGGCTGCAAATGGCATTATTTCATTCTTTTTTATGGCTGAGTAGTATTCCATTGTATCTATGTACCACATCTTCTTTATCCATTCCTCTGTCGATCGACATTTAGGTTGCTTCCATGTCTTGACTGATACAAACAAACTTATTTACAAAACAGAAATAGAACCACAGACATAGAAAACTTATGGTTACCAAAAGGGAAGTGGGGGGAGGGATAAATTAGGAGTTTGGGATGAACAAATACACACTACTCTGTATAAAATAGATCATCAACAAGGACCTACTGTTTAGCACAGGGAACTGTACTCAATATTTTGTAATAACTCTGTAATGGCAAAGAATATGAAAAGTATGTATATGGTGTGTGTGTGTGTGTATATATATATATTCAGATATATATCTGAATTATTGTGCTGTATACCTGAAACTAACACAACATTGTGAATCAACTATACTTCAGTTTTTTTGAAAAAATTTAGATAATTCTATCAGACAATCAATCACGTGAATTTTTGACAGTAGACATTTGAAGATAATGTGATGATGGGGTTTGGGGTAATCTGAGCACTTCCGCCTTAGATACTGTGCTATGCGCCTCAGGCAATGCTCTGGAAATTCCACCTGACTAGGTTTTGCAGAATAAACTCCAAGTGGGTTTTCTTTCACAGAGTCTTTGCAAGGTATAGTTGTTGGGTTTTTTTTTAAGTGCATATTTAAAGAAACGCATGCTGCCAATACATTTTCTGTCCTGATGCTATTTTATAGTGAAATGTTTCAGGGGCAAGAGGAGACCTTTGTCTCCTCTCTAGGTTTGCAAGCCTAGAAAGTCCCAAACTCAGGGTCTAATCCACCTTTCTGAAAACAGCGATGGTCTCTGTGTTCCTCTGGGAAATGTGTGAAAACTGGAGCATGTGTAACAGTGTCTGGCACCCCTGGCATTTACAATGTATGCATTTATGATTTACATGGTTGTTTCCCAGGCCACTGTGCTCTGTGATTTCCTTTGGAGGGCTAGCTTAGTACCTTCATTCTGCAAGTTTCGGTTCATCAACTTAGTGGAACTGGACCTATCAGAATTGGGTGCAAGCTTTCAAGCTGGTGCGCTCTTCTCTGTGGAAATGTGTTTGTAGGAAATCCATGGCCCTGTGTATGTTGTCGATTTTATCGTTGAAAATATTACATTTTAAGCTACTTTTATGAGGGCAGAACATAGATACACCCACACATCGGGACAGGATTAAATGGCCGGCGTGTCTGGCTGCCTTACGTTCTTGCTTTTTACATCTGCTCTCGTTAACAATTCCTATTTGTTGGGAGACTTGATGGCCTTGTAGAATGACGGAGAGAAGTTGAAAATGCTCAAGGCTCCAGGAGCCTGCCATGTGTGCCCTCCCAGGGTGGGTTCCTCGGGCATCCCACAGCTGAAGAACTGTGTTTCCAGTTGGAGTCTTTTTAGGGAATCGAACTATTCAGAGGAGGGAAAAGTCCTTTAGAGTAATGTGTCGTGAAGAATAACTTGAAAAGAAAAAGAGAAATTTAAAGGAATGAATACATTGTGTGCTTTGGATTAAGGAGAAATATAAAATTCATAGAGAAAAAGAAGACATTAGCAGAGAGAAACAACTTTGAGAGGAAACATGTTTAATACGACCCTCCTGGAGAAATAGAATTTACTGTTTAAGCACTTTATTAGCATCAGTAATTACAATAAAACTAATATTTATTGAGAGCCAGACAGTCCTGAGGGTCCTGGAGCGATCTGTCTCATCAATCCTCCAAGAACCTTAGAAGGTAGAAACTATGATACTTCCAATTTTCAGATGAAGAAAGTGAAAATAAACAGTTTACATAAATAGCCTAAGATTAAACAACTAGTAAGGAATCCAGACTTCTGACTCAAGCCAGCTTCTCACTCACCAGGCTGAGTTTTCTGTCATGCACAGTTAATACTAAGTGTCTAGAATATAAATCAAAAACACGGTCCATTGTTGATGTCCTCAGAACCTGGATTCTTAAAATTCTGCAGTTTAACCCTTATGGTTTATTTTTCAAAGCCTAGTTTTCTGAAATTCAAAAAAAAAATTTTTTTAATTAAAAATAGCATTTCCCAGTCTCCTAATTCTCTTAAAAAACTTTTTGTCAGATATTCAATTTTACCTAATTTGTCATTAGACCAATTCAGAAAGCTGGTGATAATTGCTGGGAAAATTCATAAACAGAATGAATTCACCTATTTTTCTTTACTAACAACGAGTTTATAAAAATTACTGATTATTGTTAATTTGATAATTACTTATTTTCAACAGCCGGATCATGTTTAGGCTAAATAGGTCTCAGGTTGTTTCTTAAAGGTTTAAGTTGACCCAGATATGGACCCTAAATTCCATTCTACATAAATCTTGGAAAAAAATTCTGATTCATATGGAAGGTTTATTTTTAGTGTGTTTTTAATTCTGTCCATCTTTATCCATTTGCTACAACCGTTCCTCCAGTTGATTCTGCAGCTTTGTTGTGGTCCAGAATCCAGCATTTTTGTGCACCTGAATTCTGAGTATCTCAGGAAATGTGGCATATTTTCCTCAGTATAAAAGTTATGGGTCTTTTGTGGAGAACGTTGGCAACTTTATTTAGTTCTTCTTTTTAGAATGCATTGGACGTGTTATTGCTTCCAGAGCTACTGCCTATAAAAATACTAATACAAATGAAGCTGATTTAAATATACTGCATATTGTTCCTGACACTAATAAAAATTGATACTGACATTCTCATCTTCTTATGATACTCTATCTTCACCATTAAAAAAGCAATTTATAACCCCAGACCCACCGTTAATCACGTGCCTTATTAGCATTTCCAGCCTTTTCTCCAGCACAATTCAGGTTACAGGTGGTGCTGAGAAGGCTCTCGTGAGCCCGTCTAAATCATGACCATTGGACTTTCTCTGCTCTTTTCTTTTATTACTATTATCTTTAATCTGATCTGCCTGCAGTTGCATCTACTAATATTGGTAATTGTGTCCTGCGTTGGCAAAGTGTTTTACGCCAGTCCTGGCCCCTCTCCTCTAATTAGGAAAATATATTCCAGCCTCTGAAATGGCTTTCCTATGTGACTCCTTAGAGGCACAAGTGAATTCAAGGCTCTTAATTATATTAGAGGCACATCCCATTGTCCTTTCATGGTCTTCTTGCTGCCTCCCAGTTGGCTTAAGTTTTGTAATAAAATGTTGATTTAGTTGTCTCTTTTTATTTTGTTTTACATAATTTGTTCCTTCATTCAAAACCTTATCATTTGGTATTTTCTTGTAAGTTTTAAAATATTAAGCATTTTACGAGTTCTATAATCAGTAAGCTATAGATTTAATAACAATATTTAATTGACATGAGACTATTTTGCGACTTGCAGATTTAGATGGCTTCCTCTTCTTTCTTCTATCTTATTTCATGCACTAAAGTCTTTATATCAGTTAAATATTTAATACTTAGTAATTTTCTTTCCAAATTTTCTTTTTTTCTTGAGACTAAAGTTTCCTTTAACGGTCATGATTTTCTTGGAACTACTTGTTGCACAGAATTTCTGGAGAGGACGTTCAACTGAAGGAAAGACAGCGAACAGAAACTGATATCTAAAGTTAAATGTCATAAGTCTATTACCCAAGCTAAAGGAAATACATTGTTTTAATCACAAGGGTGGAGAAAAGAAGGAAGAAACCCTCTTCTTTCCGTTATTGCTGTGATTTCCAAATGCACGGCTCAGTGCACGTTTGGGATATTTAACAACATATCATATCTCTTATGTTCCCGTTAGCCATGTGTCTCTCTAAACGTGGCCAAACCTATAAATTAGAATCCAAGGAAATGACACCTTAAAGAAAACCCATTTTCCTAAAACCCCTTTGAGGGGAAGTGAGACTGATAACCAAAGCAGGTGATGATAAGGACTTAATTTGGAAGAGACGTCTCCAGCAAGGGGGTGCCTGAGACATCGCTGTCCATCACCCCCCATCCTGGTGGACGTTATCCGCCTCCGTGTAAAGGGCAGGGGGCTGGTGTCCAACCTGCGGCTCGGGGGCATGAGTAATCCTTCTAGAGAGTTCGTTTGTTTTCTGTACTCTACTTACCGGGTTAAGAAAGTGTCTGAAGATATCTTAGGGAGGCTTTGAACAAGAATAAAAATCTGAAAAGAGTTCGCTGTTTAACAAGAAAATTCCATTAACTGTGTGCCAGCAGTACTTATGGGCCTGCACTTAGCACTGAGCCTGCCCTGAGCGGCCTTCAGTAGGTGTCTGTTGACTGAGGTGTGGAAATAGGGTGCAGGATCTGATTAGATCCCTACAAAGAGCCCTTAGGGTCACTGGGACAAATGACATTGTCCACAGTTAACTCACAAGCCGGGTTCAGGGAAGTTAACGTGCTTCATACACGCAAGGTCTTTGACTAATAAGAGACTGGACCAGAGGCAGAACTTAGGGCCCATCTGTGGTCCAGGGTGCACGCCACGCCTCCCCAGAGCCACTGCAGCCACTGTATTGTCCTCTGTTACTGCAGACCCTAGCATTCCTTTCTTTCCCCAATAGACTTCACTTTTTTTTTTTTTTTTTTTTTTTTTTTTTTTTTTTTTGCGGTAC
>NC_041228.1:78861636-78905635 GCF_002837175.3 Physeter macrocephalus
CCGCTCCGCGGCACGTGGGATCTTCTCGGACCGGGGCACGAGCCCGTGTCCCCTGCATCGGCAGGCGGACCCTCAACCGCTGCGCCACCAGGGAAGCCCGACTTTACTTTTTAGAGCAGTTTTCGGTTCACAGCAAACCTGAGCAGGACAGACAGAACTTCCCGCAGACGCCCAGCCTCCTCCACCATCAACATCCCCACTAGGTGGTATGTTCGTTACAGCTGATGAACCTGCACTGACACACTGGAATCCTATCTTATCATCCGAATTCTGGGGGAAATATTTACTTAAACTTCATCAATAAATTGATAAATCCAGGTGGAATATATCAGACCTACAAGCTAACCCCAGCACATTTTCTTTCTTTTTTTTTTTTAACGTCTTCATTGGAGTATAATTGCTTTACAATGGCGTGTTAGTTTCTGCTGTGTAACAAAGTGAATCGGCTATACGCATACATCTATCCCCGTATCCCCTCCCTCTTGCGTCTCCCTCCCACCCTCCCTATCCCACCCCTCTAGGCGGACACAAAGCACCGAGCTGATCTCCCTGCCAGCACATTTTCTTGATTCACGGCACTGCTGATTATAAAGAGGCCACTGGCCTTTCCTTCTGGATTTTTTATTCCATGAATTAATTATGTGATTTTAAGTCTGTTAAAATACCTGGATTTGATACAAATCTCTGTTCGTTCTAGTTGTTTTTCCTTTCAAAGTGCTACCTCCCAGGTGATGAGCTATCATGGGCCTTGCCCTTCGGAGACTGATTTTACATAGTGTGAGGTGTGTGTCCTTTCTGCTGTCCACGTGAGGTCAAGGACAGGCATTTAGAACTGGGCCAGCAGTGGACTCCTGTCCCTTCACAGCTGAGCTTAGAGACTGAATAGCTATGTGTTTGCCAGTTTGCATATATAAAATGATGATTGCATGGGGCAGGGTGCGCCCCATCTTAACTGTATATGTTTTATTTTACATCATAATGTCCGCATTATGATGTGAAACACCATGGGGCTTATACGTAAATATTCAGTGAAGTTTCTCAGAAAAAAATAAGAACAAGGAAATGCGCTTTCTTTTCTTTACCTTTTCTTTCCGTGTTCCAACGTTATCACAAGGATATCGGTGGCCTGTGTCAGCCAACAGTTCTAGGAATCTAAGGCGCAAACATCTCCAGAAATCAGACCTTTTCTAAAACCGTGACACATGGCACCCCTGCAGGCCACACATGAAGATTCACTTCACCATGGTTTTCGGGTTTGCAGAGCTCACCCACAGAGATAATTTTTTTATCCATTTAGCTCTTCTTTTCTTGTAACACAAATGAGGAGAAAGAATATCTCCATCTGTATTTGTGGCTTCAGCACTTCTGCCCCAGTGTCGTACCAGGTACTGCAGTGGAGACAAAATTAGCACATGGATGTAATAAACCAGGGAAGTATGTGATAACAGCACTGTGGGTGACACTGCAGCAGGAGAGGTCCCCTCCCACTCGGGGATCACGTGTCACCCGGAGCCAGCCCGGCTGCTCCGAGCATCCCCTGGGCGCTTATTAGAAATGCAGGCCACCAGGCTCAGCCTCAGACCGAGTGAACCTGCATTCTAGCGAGATCTCTGAGCTGTTTTCCTGCACATTGAAGTTCCAGAGGCACCCACGAGCTTAGACTTCACTCCGTACTTGGAAAAGCTCTTCTCTCCGTTGTTAATTTTCATGGCGTGGGTCGGCAGGGAAAGACAAGTGTCTGGGTTTCTTTGGAATTTTCTTGGTCTGTGAATTCTTGGGTTAATGTTAATGACTGTTTGCATTTCTACTTGATGGAGAATAACAGAACACTGAACAAACAAAATGTTGACAGTAGTGTAGCAAAAAGCACAAGCCTTGGTCTTTTGCGAGTCTTTGTTTTAACCTCTTGGACGTGTTTGAAACCATCCAAATCTTCCTTAAAATATTCTCCACAGATCATTAGAAAGGGAATTCGTGTAAGGATGCGTTTAAACACCACTTTATGTGCCTCTACAGTCATCTAGAGTGTGTTCTCAGGGGATGTCATTATTATGTTTCAAACAAAATCCAGACTCTCCGTCGGCTTCCATAGGTCACGTGACTGCCTTGTCACCCTGATGTGTTGATAACCAAGGTGCTGAGGTTCCTTTCAACCCACCCAGGCACGTCACAGGTTAGGATGTGGTCGTGATCTTCTCGCCCTAATGTGCTCTGGAGCATCTCTAGTGCAACGTGAAAGTATTGAATTCCATCTCTTGTTTCTCCTTCATCTTCCGTGAAGGAACGATTAACTTGAATCGCCAGGCAGAGCTCTGCATTTCTGCTGTTATCTCTTAGGTAAGCTCTACCCACTTGAAGTCCCGTTTCAATTACCACGTATGTTTGCAAACATAAGATTTCTGACAATTGTCGTGTTTTTCCTGCTTGAAGTGTGAACTGAGATAAATATGTCCCACCATGTTGACACATCAACTTCCTACAACCAAAGCGTGTGTGTGCTTTAGTTTTCAGTGTTTCCTCTCCACGGGTGACTTCTCGTAACTCTAACACAAACTTGGACTTTGACGGGGGCGTGTGGTGGCGAGAACATGGGTGAACAGCAGCCCTGGGTTCTGGGGGTCCGGTCAGACCAGCTGTGGGACCTCGGAGACATGTTCAGATGTCACGTCTTTGCTGCCTTCTTGACTAAGGAAACTGTTCCATACGGCGCTTTCACTCTTGGCCTCCGGGTTCACCTAACTGCTCCCCCCATCTCCAAGCAGAGCTAAATTGACCTCTGGCTTTATTCAGACGTATCTTCTGATTCGTCTTTGCCATTGAAGCCCTCCTTTTGCTACATTTTCACTTGTTTTTTTTCCCCTTGTGTGATCCTTCTCCTTATTTATTTTATCCTCCTTGAAGGAGAAAGTCCTTTTTTCGAATCACCTCCACTTCCAAATGTTCTTCTTCCAATCTCATCACCAGACTGTTTTCTGCAGGAAATCCCAAGCCTAAAGCTACTTCTTATTTTATTTTATATTATTATTTTACTATTTTATTTTATTTTATTTTACATAATGCTTTTTCCATCTCAACTCTGTTACAGTCTCTTCTTCCCTTCATCTAATCCCCTATGGGATTTGTACTCATTTTTTAAGGCTAATGACTAATGTCATCTCTGCAATGAGCTGTCCCCATGACCTCCCAGGCTGACTAATACTTTTTTCCATTGTGTCCCCAAAGCATTTCTTTTCTTGTCTGTTTTAAAGCACTTATTACTTTGAATTATAGCTATTTTATTACTCATCCATCCATCTGTCCACCCATCCAGAAGAAAGCAGATCCCCTGCCTTCAAGTTTAGAATTTGGTTGGGGAGACATCAAAAAAAAAAGAATAAACTATTTAAAAAACTTTAATTGATCATATATAATTCTTTTTGATACACCGTAAACTTTTTAAAGACAAGAAATCTATTTTATTCACCATTGTATCCCTAGTACGTGATGTTACTTGAGATATCTTATTTTACATTGTCTACCAATATTTGTTTTGAGAATAATGTAGTTAGTAACTCACTGCCGAGGAATTTCTATTTAACATATTGATTCTCTTTATCTTTTTATAATGCCTGTAACCTCTTTCCTTCCAGTTCTTAGATTCTTCCCCTACGTCTGTCCCTTTAAAGTCTAGACTGTTTAGTCAACAAAGCTTCTACCAGCCCCTTGACTACAAACCATGCTACTCTTGCTATAATAATCATTTCTAATTTATTTTTCTACCATCAATACGTGTCTTCCTCTACAACATAAAAATGAGGTGCTCTTAATTCTGCTGACTTCTCCCTTAGTTTCATTTGGTCGTTTTCAGTCCAGAAAAGAGATCACAACTAGAACAGAAGTGCCTACTGCCCATTTCTGAGTTGCTTGTAGGAAGGAATCAGCCAGTGAGCCTGTGGACAGGAGACCCCGAGGCCACAGGTCAGCAGGTGAAGCCGCCGCTGCTGGACGTGTGAACACTTGGGAGAACCCGAGGGCCAGGGCATCTGATCCTTAAAGGTCCTCACCGTGGTCCCCACCTGAGGTCGGGAGCGCGTCCCCACCTGTGGGATCTTCTCGTGAGGTGAGGATGTTGTCCAGGGCTGGGGCAGTAAAACTTGTAGGGAGACGACGGCACACGCCCGGGGGGGCCGCGGAGCGGACTCTGCTCTGCGGGGTGCCCCGTGAGAGCTGAGGGAGTTCGGACCCCTCTGCCCTCAAAGGGTCCGTGGAAATCGCTCCAGAGCCTCTGAGGGCCCATGTCCTTGGAGGTGGAGGCCGACACAGAGCCTGCCGTCTGTCCTGGGACCACGGGGCTCCGCGTTCACTGTACGGGAGGCTCCTTGTACAGGAGCACAGTGACACGAGCAGTGAATTCCGGCCAGGTTTTGACCTGCGTTGGGAGGGTGAGAACGTGTCCACCCAGGGAACTCCCACGGGCAGGAAACAGGCACCCGGTTAAACCGGATTTAACCAAGGCGGACTCTTCCAGCGGCCTGGTCCTGGGCCAGCCGGGGCTTTGGGTGGCAGGGAGTCAAGGGGGAGGGACAGATGGGAACAGAGGGGGTCCCTTGAGTGTAGATGAAGGCCAGTTCCCTCCAGGACTTCAAAGCCGCTTCCTCAACAAGGTGGCCGCGTGTTTTTTTAAAAGCAATGAAAAATCATATACCAATAGAAAGCCTGGACGCTGAGACCCCAGTGTCTTCCATTTTGTGCTTCAGTGAATTAAGCTTTGATGTCCAGTTTACTTCTACACCTAAAACAGATGCAGGACAATTTCTTGACAACACTGTAGACCAAGCCTGCACCCAGGTTTCTAACTTCACGATTCCTACTAACCATGGAAACATCTCGAAAACAATGACTTACAGGATAGCTCCCAGCCGGCGTGGGGGTGGAACGGCACAACGGGCGTCCCGAGCACCTCTGGGCCCTGAAGCGCTGCTGTGTCTCAGGGGCCACCGTCCACGTCGTCTCGAGGAGTGGACTCTGGCTCGGAAGCGGGTTCCTCTCGCTTAGGCGTTCTCAGGGAAGCAGTCGTACAGTATGCTGAATGAGAATATGGATTTTTAAAAAGGGTTACGTGATGGAATAGTAAACTACAAGGCAGGCACGGCAAAGCAGTCACCCCGCCCTGCGCCCACCAGTGAATGGGAGCAAGGGCATCCCGTGAGTGGTCCAGGAAGACGGCCGCCTGCCGGGTCCGGAGGTGGCAGAACCATGTTGGGCCCGAGCCTGCCTGACTTGGTGGGGCCTGGGGATAGAGGTGGGCCAGGAGGGGGGGTCCTCAGGAGCTCTGATGGCAAGGAGGGCACGGATACGCTTAAGGGGTGACTTACGGGAAGTGACGTGTGGATTTGCAGGCTTAATGTGGAAGCTGGAGAGCGTCTAGATCAGGAACAGCCCTTAAACGCAAGTTCTTTCTGATTCAGTTGGATACTTGGCTGCCACAACGCTGCACAGATTTGTGTGTGTACATATATATATATATATATATATATACTTACACATACACATGTATGGCAAGATGACACACATTTATGTACCCGTAATTTTAATGGTATAGCAAAGGAGGTGATCCCTACTAATTCAGCACTCACTTGACTATATTAACAGTTGATCCCCCTTTTAAATATTTCTCCGGCATGACAGCAAGTTCTGTGAAATGATTCATAATGTGTCTTGGTGAAGTCGAGAAGGATAAATGGAAGCCGTCCAAATAACAGACGACCAAAGACCTTGTGTAGGTCTTTGTATCTGTAGGTTTCTAGTTTTTTTTAGTTCAGGGAACTGAGATTTACGAACCAAGTATCTGCATTCAGGTAAATGTCAAGAAATAAAATCAGCATTTACGATAGTAGTCATAAAGGAGCCGCATGGTCTTAAAGAGTCTTTTGTCATCGTCATGTTAAAAGCCAGAACGTCGCCGTATTAGTTGACGAAGTTGTGTCTCTGTGTCTGTGTGTGCCTGGCCTGTTTTGTTTTCCCTCAGTGGGTGGACCTCTCCCTCATGTTGGCTGCTCTCGGTGTCTATTTCTGCTGGTCTTTGACACTGTGCCCCCGGCACACGAGGACACGCACACACGCACACACTTAGTCTCCGCCCCTCCTTCCAGCCTCCCCGCCCCGTTCACTGACTCTTCCGCCTAACACTCTCTCCCTCTCTCTCACTTTCCTTCTTTTCATATTATCTTTCCTTCTTCTGCAAATTTCTACTCTAAATATTTCCACTAGACCCCATGCACACACTCAAAACCGAGAAAACCATTCTTTTGAACATTGAGAAATATCTATAGTAGAAACCACAACAGGAATGGCCAGAAAAAGAAATCAATGAATAATGAAAAAGGTCAACATTGATGAACTCTGTTCTAGGTGACAGAAATAATGTGGCTCTCCTTCTTCCTACAAAAATAATCAAATGTAAAGACTACCTGACAAAAGTATTTGTACAGAAATTTCATCTAAAGAAGTGAATTCATTATATTTTAAAGAGAATGAAGCCACTATGTTAGTTTCTAATATGCAAAATATGGTTATAATTATCCATTGCATGTAAAGCCATGTTATTCTTACATCAAATTTTTAAACATATGAAGCCTTACTCTGTGTCATTCTCAACACCCCTTCAGAGCCTGCTCCTTAGAAAGAGTTCACATCTGCACATCTTGGGAAAAAGAAAAAATAAATACATGTTCACAGTAGAGAACAAAGGACACCTATACTTTACTCATTACAGTGCTAAATAGCTGGTACTTTATGCTTCCCGGTCTTCATTTAAAGCTACCAAATGTACTCGGTTTTACTTCTGTGGCCCCGATGTGAGTGTTTCGGGAGTGAATGACCCACGGTAAAAAAGAAGCTGCAAACCCCATCACTAGTCCGTGATTTTTACTTTGTGAATAAATGAGATCGTTTTCATTTCCTAAGGATGCGTCTGTACCACAAACATAAATAGGACCTTGGTATTTGATAGATTTGGGCCTGGTGCATAATAGTGTCTTCTATAAGTTGCCCACGATAAACTTTTTTCCCCCCGGGTTGTCTGGCTGATTCACATGATCCTGAGTTTATTCACATGATCGTGAATGAAATATCAATTACCTTTACTATTTTGGTTCAAGAGTAACTTTTGGAGCAGACTTTTTCCATGTGACTTTTACAGTCACTGTCACGTACTCTGTCTGACGCTGCCTATCAAAGATGAGGGTTGAAATGGCCTTTCTGAACGGAAATTGTTGCCTGTGCCTGGATCCTGGTCCAGCGTCCTAGTCAACAACCTCTGTAAAAACTTAACCTTCTCGCTCTGATTACCAAATAATGGGATTATTCAAATTCACTTTGAATTCCAAGTTTTATGATGAAGTTAAGTGTGTCTTCTTTCCTTGGAAGTGTGCGTGGAAGGTTTCTGGCCCTCGTCCAACTGTAGAAAGTGCTCGCACAGTGCCTACATGATCGTAACCAATGCTCCGTGACCTCCAGGAAGGCCCTGAGTTACACACACGCACGTGCATAAAGTACAAATCAGTGTCATAAGGTATAAAGCCAGGGAGGGGACATGCGGGGCGTCAGTCTCCTGCACGTCTGCAAACAAGATGAGGTGGGATGCTGATGAAATGGCAGGGTGAGTGAAGCCTCTCATTCATGGGGGTGATGTGAAAATAACGTGAAGATACTGGCATTCAAGATTTCTCTTTCTTTCAAGTTTGGGACTTACAACCCTTTCCCCAGGGACGAGCTGAGCTGGTTCCTCCACAGCAAGCGGGGGCAGGGCAGGGAGCCTGGCAGCCGGCAGCCCGTCCATCCAGCCTAGGGAGCAAGGGCACCCCCAGCCCCTGCTGACAGCACCCAAGCCTCTTGCTTTTTTTTTTTAATTGAAGTAGAGTTAGTTTACAATGTCACTTGAGTTTTAGGTGTACAGCAAAGTGATTCCGTTATACATATATTTTTTTTTCAGATTCTTTTCCCTTATAGGTTATTACAAAATATTGAGTATATTTCCCTGCGCTATACAGTAGGTCCCTGTTGGTCCTTTTTTTAATTTAACCATTTTTGCAAGCATATTGTGCTAATAGAATTTCTGCTGGTAGCTCAATTGCTACCTAAAATTATGTAAAATACTGTGTCAGGGAAATTAGAGGGGATTGCTTTAATTTCTTCTAAAACTAGGTATTTGTGAATACGCACAAAAATGAATGCATATGGTCTTATCATATACTAACATGTTACGCAAAGATAAAGCACAGTATTTTTATCCTCATTATCATGGAATTTCACACTCTCATTATTTTATTTTATCTTAATTTTTGGATAGGAATACAAACTTTAAGTAAAAAAAAAAAATTTCAGATCATTGCCTAATTCATTAAAGTGAAAAGAGTAATTTTGAACTCAGTTCTACAAACGCATTTAACTTAAATTGTCACGATGCTATTATTACTCAACCGCATTTAGTTTTTTCAGCAGATGCAATCTATAGTAAAATAGTTATCAGAGCAACTAAGATGATGCAATAATCATTTAAAGTTTTTTTTTAAAGTAAGGCCACTTGAGGTATCTTCTCCTCAAATATGATTTTTTGTTAAGGCAAACATTCATGAACTCTGTGAATTTCATTTTTATATTTCTTCATTATCAAAATAAGATCATTGTTTAATTTTTCTTAATACTTTTAGTTTTATAGTGCTATTTGACAAAGTTAATATAAAACCGTATATATCTTATTGTTTTATATACTTTAGAACATATATTTGAAGTATTACTCAATAAATTAAAAAAAACAAGCAGTGTGGCTTTAATGAAGCCAAATTTGCTAGCAAACAACAACAAATCTCCTTTTGTGTTTAAATTCTTTGTGAATTCTTTTGGTATCCTGATTCTAAAATCCACATAATAACCACCTCTGACTGTCTTTACTTTCTAATTTTATCTTAATAGATCCAACTTCTCTTCTTTCGGGGAAATCCCCGTGACCTATCATGTTATGTTTCTGAAGAGGCCACTGAGCTATTTATGTATTGCAGGGCGAAGCTGTGGCTATACATTAATGAATCAATTAGTCAATCTATAGGCAATTACAAGGAACTTGGCAATTCCACATTATTTCACTGAGATGCATCCTTTTCCTTTGGGTATAAATTGGAGGACGTTTCTATTTTGTTAGACTGTATTCCAAATTTTGGTGTATTCGTTTGTGTTTTAGTTGATGATTAAATATTGTTTCTTTTAAAATTTTGGTTCATGTGAGGATTGAACCGTCTTTAAGACTGACTGATTGTTCTGCCTTCTTGGAGAGCAGAGTTTGGGCATGACCAGTTGGTCATTTGGTCAATCCTTGTGTGGGCCAAGTAGGATTTCCTGAGTTATCTGCTCCTGTTAACTTAATTCCCGCTACCCCCCATACAGAGGCTGGTGTGGCTCTGTGACCTTTTGTTCCAAGGGGGTGGGCAGCCACATGGTCTGAACAGTCAGTGGGTAGCTTCCTCATGACTCTCCTGGCGAAAGGCAACTGCATCCAAGTCATCTTTATACGCTTGCACCTGGGTGGAGTTCAACTTCCGGGCACATTTACCCAGGGTGACACCAAGACCCAGGCTTTACAGGTGCCCAGGAGATACGAAATGAACAAGAAGCAGCCTCCGTCCCCGTGTAGATGGTTCCAGTTTCCTGGGAGAGATAATGACAATCCAGAGGGCTAAGGTTTATAATCATGGAAAATGCCAAACCCACAGTGGCGTAAAAAGGATGTGCTCTGACAGCGTTTCCAGAATGACATCCCAGGGGAAGGTGTGTCTGGCCAGTGGGGGTGTGAGAAGGTGGTGGGGCAGCAGGAGGTTTGAGGGAGTCTTCTTAGCTCCTTCCACTGTTACTCAGGATTCAGAGCAAGTTTTATCATTATTATTATTATTATTATTATTATTATTATTGCAATGTGGCTTTTAACAGCTCGACTATTTTATGAAAAAACTGTTGTGGATGTTATGCAATTAATTTATCACTCATACAACTTAATCCCAATTAAATGAGGAAAAAGCATCTATTAGCTCTGGCCTTATGGGAAAAAAAAATTCTCCCCTCTTATAAACCTGATATTATCAAATAACCTTGCCAATGGAATCAGTGTTCCATGAGAGCAAACCAGCCATCAATAGATAGCAACGACTTAGTCACTGAATTGATGACATGAGTCATAGGAGAAGCTTAATTATAGGTTTACTGCGGGGTGCACCGCTCAGCTCTGTAAACACGAGTGCAGGCACAAGTTTTTCCGACGCGGCTGAGAGAGCTGGGCGTGGATTCAGGGACCATCCTCCAAGAAAGAACAGTGTCTCAGAGTCTTGTCTGTGTAAAAGTAAATTTGTCACTTGCGGCGGCCTGTGACTCTTGGGAATCAGGAGGCCCGTTTCCAATGAACAAGGGCTCAACTTTCCCGCAGGGGCCTGCCTCATGATTTCATAAAAGCTGGTCCAGTAGCCGCGAGAGGACAGGGCAGAGGGGGAAGCAAACTGCAGCACAGTTGCTGCGCAAGCCTAGGCCGTTCCTCCTGGGTTCCCTCTTCCATCCTTGAAAGGAGGCCCTCCCTGCTTGCCAAGCATCTCTGCTCATCTAGGCAGCTTACCTGGCAGTGGAAGTGAGACCCTCGTCCCTAAGGGAGCTAAGCCCTGCTCACCACGACCTTCAGATTCTCTGGCTGCTGTCCGTGCTGATTGGCTGTCAAGGCTAGGCCAGAAAGAGCCAGGAGACGCCTCAGTAGGTCACTCAAGGGCCAGATGTGTTCTTCTGTGTTCCCCTAATGTAACAGCAGCCTTGCTGCTCTCAATGGTCAGGGTCCATTACCCCCGCCAGGATGGTGACTCTCTCCCTGGCCTGCTGGTCTCCCAGCCCAAGAAGCCCAAGTGACCAAGAGGCAGGCAGAGCTGAAAGTTTGATTGGACTCTTATGTGCCCCCTGGTGGAAGCACTCCCTCAGGGGACCAGGATCTTTCGGCCCACGGAGAGTAGATTTGGGGTGAGGGATGTACAGATCCTTCAAGCTGGTCATTGGCAGTCATGGTAAACCAAGCCATTCCTAATTCCTGTTAGTTCTTGGGCCCATGTATTCAGACTGTGGAGAGCGTGGCATTACGTAATGATCATCAGGCGTGCATATTGGCCCCAAAGAAGGCACGCCCTCTTGGCAGGGTATCTCCTTCAAGCCAGCATCTCAGCTATGCCTTCGAGAGGTTGTTCTATCACTCCATCAGGACTGCAGTTTCCAGGATGTGTGATAAGTGATACCAACGGTGTATCCAATTATTCTCTTCCCATGGTCGTCTTCCTAACTGGGTCTCTTGGTCCATGAGACATATGAGAATTCTCGTTGATAGAACGTTCAGATAGCAGTACTGTCTGAGGCTCTGAAGACGGTCCAGGCAAATCCATACCCAGAATATGTGTTAATTCCAGTCAAGTTGAGTTGCTGCCTCTTCCACAGTGAAAAGTCCAGCGGCTGGTTGGCCTTCTCAAGAGATGGTGTCCTGTTGGGAGGTTGGCATTTATCTCTTCTGCTGACAGATTGGACGATGGGCTGCAAGAGTAGCTAAAGCGGTCTTAGTGGGAGCCCTGCTGTGGGGCCTGTCCTGTCCCTCCATCCCTGCCACTATCAACTCCAGCGTAGGAAAGCCGAAGGCAGAGACGAGCTGACCTCTAGCGACCAGGCCACTCTGTCTGGTTGGTGGTTGTATGCTTTTTCCCGGGTATGTGCTCTCTGGTGGGTGTCATCGTGCAAGGAAAGACTTTCTCATCTCATACTAACGCTCACAGGTCCACGCTCAGGCGTCTTCCTTAGATCCCCTCGACCCTGATCTTCTAGGTAAACCATTCATGTCCTTGTCCCTGCTTGACGTTATGACTTAGTAGGTCTAATAGAAACCAGTTCCTGATGGTCAGCTCTGGTCTCCCGGTCAGGGATTCTATCTCTAGAATGTAGTAGTGTAGTTCTTTGCCGCAGACGACATGGCCTTGCTTCAGAAACCTGTGTCTCTGTGTTGAGATCCTTCCATGAGATCTTGCCACAAACTTCTGTGAGCATCTTTTCCTTTGACCACAGATGCCTACAGACATACCGTAGGCTCCACCAGGCTTTATGTCCAACCAGCGAGGCTGTCCTCAGTGCAGCCGGGACCTGCTCTGCAGCCCTGTCAAAGCTGGCCACCCTCCTTGTCACCCAAGCACGGATCAGCACAGTAGTCCCGAGTGTGGAATATGCGGTCCCCAGAACCTAATCAGGCAGTCTGGCATTGTGCTTCCCTCTCAGTGGTGGGAAGAGTAGATGCAATACTTTGTCCTTAATTATCACTGGGGACACCTGAAATGCTCCAGGCCGCTGAGCCCTCAAAGTGTCACTGAAATGATGTGCCCCTGAATCTTTGTCAGTTTATCGTCTACCCTCTGGGGCACAGATGTCTTCCCAGAGCTTCTAAAATACTTGCCACTTCTTGCTTATCTGTTCTCATCAACACGATGTCATCAACCTCATCTACCCACGTGATGATTTGTGGGACGCACGGATCATCCAGGCCCCTTCAGACTGTATTATGGCGGAGGGCAGCCGAATTTGCACACACCTCAGCAGGACTGTGGATCTGCCCTCTTTTCTGTGTTACTGGAATGCTAACACTCCTGGTTTCGCTCTCTGATGGAGACGGAAAAGGATGTAATTGCCATGTCAGTGACTGCAAAGCACGCAGTTGAGTCTCTGTTAATCTGCAAAGCAAAGATCCCATATTTCGGTCTAGCAACTGCAGTTAGAACTATTATTTGTCTGGGTTTGTGGTTGCCCGCTGTTAACCCCCAGGATCAGTCTTACTAGAGTCTGCACTGGTGAATTTCAGGGAGAAATTGTAGGGACCACCAGCCAAGCATCCTCTAAGTTTTAAGGGAGGCACTAATCATTGTCATTTCTTCTAGAATATGATGTTTGGGTTTGCTATTTTGATGATGGGAAGGAGAAGTTTTAAAGGATTCCACTTAGAATTCCACTTTATTTGTCAACAGGCGAGTTACGTTTTTGCATTTACCTGGAGAGGAAAGGGCCTGAGCGCCTCTTCATTGGGTATCAGTTCTTTTGTGATGTGCCTGCCATGTCTTTGCCCACTTTTTAAATTGATTGTCATTTTCTTATTTATTTGGAAGAATTCTTTCTCTTATTGGCCTTTTAGTAACTGTTTTGAAGAGTGTAACACACCTATAGAAGCACGTACTTAGCGTAAGAGTAGAGCTCAATGAATCTTCACGACCTGAACAAGCTCATGTAAACAGATCAAGAAACAGAATATTGATAGAAAGCTCTCCTTACTGGCTGGTATCTTTTGATGAATAAAGGTTCTTAAGATTAAGGTGTTCTAATTTATCAGTCTTTTCCTTTAAATTAGTGCTTTTTGTAAACTGCTTAAGAAGTCTTTGCCAAGGTCACGAAAGTGTCTTCTCACATTTTTTTCTAGAAGTTTTATTGTTTTCCAGTGCATGGTTTAAATCCATAATCCTTTGGGAATTGTTTGCTGTACATACCATCAAGTAGAATCAAGCCTTTTTTTTTTTCAGATAAATATCCAATTGACCCAATGCCAGTCACTGAAGAAAGAACCCTTTCCCCAATGACACCTTTGCCATAAATTGACCATATATGTGTGAGTCTATTTCTGGACCCAGTAGATGGAACATCTACTCTGTTCCTTTGCTCTCTTTGTGTATGTTTGCACCAGAAACACCTATTCAAGTACTAAGCGTGGCTTATGATAAACTTTGACATCCAAGATGCTTTTTGCTATTCTTGGTTCTTTTCATTCCCATTCAAACTTTAGAGTTAACTTGTTAATTTCAAAACAACAAAAAAAATTCTTCATGGGATTTTGTTTGGGTTTGCATTAAATCTAGTAGATAAATTTGGGGAGAATTGAAATCGTGCAGTACTGAGTCTTTTATTCCATGAACTTTTTTTATTTCTTCATTTATTAAGATCGTCTTTAATTTTCTCAAAATGTTATTTGTTTTGTATAAGTTTTACATGTCTTGTGTTAGATTTATTCCTCAGTATTTCATATTTCTATGCATCATAAATGGTTTTATTTTAAAATTTTTTCTAATGTTTTTATCACTGGTTTATAGAAGTTCAAATCATTTTTAACAGTGACTTCACTGAAGTTGCTTCCTTATTTTAATATTTTATCTGTAGATTCTTTGGGGTTTTCCTCAAATACAGTCATGTCTCTGAAAATAATAATAGTATAATTTTTTTTCTTTTTCAGTCATCATACCTTTGTTTTTTCCTGCCAGTCTTTTAAATTCAAATTCATACTTCCTGGTCCCTTCCCATGAGTCTGTGGTATTCTGCCTAATTAGAAGAAATCAGTAGGAATACCCACTATGAATTTTCCATGGAGATGTTGGAGCATGTAAATAGTTTCCTTGGACTCAGGGGTTTATAACTTCCATTTGTTTTTCTGTTTTATTCTTTTGGGGGGATGTACACAAAATGTATCTATTGCTGAACCTACATTTTTTAAATTAATTTTTATTGGAGTATAGTTGATTTACAATGTTGTGTTAGTTTCTGCTGTACAGCAAAGTGATTCAGTTACACGTATGCATATATCCACTCTTTTTGAGATTCTATTCCCATATATATTAACCTACATTTTTAATTGTGTTACATATCTTCTGGTAACTTGCATTGAGGATTTATTACGGTGGAAAGTAGAAAATAAGCTGGAAAATTGTTCTAGAGTCCAGCGTTCATTGTACAGATTTGGGGGCATTCACAGTTCCTCACTTTATTGTACTCTCTCCCGACACCTGAAAGGTCAGTGAATTTGACTTCTTAAACAGACCTCCAGCAATGAGACTGTCATTAGCGTTATTGACTGTTGTTTTCCTCCATCACTTTTTGAATAAAATTTCAGCCATATGTTGTCATCAAAGGGAGTACCGTTTCCAATTAGAATTCGAGTTTCTAAATGGAAGCATTTTTCAAATAGGTAACCAAAAATTTCGGGTAAAACTACAGATCCTTTAAAGATGTTTTAATAAAATCAAAACTGCAGATATGAAATATGGCGCTGAAAGGTATTTGGCTCATTGGTAACGTCCCCTGGAGGACTCTGAATGTTTAAAGCAACAGTTTGATTGAATAGAACAATAAATGCAGGGCTGAGTGTGCTTTTTCCCTTTCTTTCTCATCTACTAGAAAAATATAGATAATAGAGCTCATTTATTTCCTTAACATTTCCGAGCTCCACAGATGGGAAAACACAACCCAGTGGAAATTATTTCTGGCAACCTTGAGAAGATATGTTAGCATTTTGTGGCATTTCTTTCAGTGACATGTAAAGCCTGGCTTTCCCTCATTGCAGTGTCACAGTGAAGTGTCACAATAAAGCCAAAATAGTGTGCCCTCAGGGAAAACGCGGGAAAGGGACCATTTTCCATGCACACACAAAGGGTAATATTTATTATAAAGCCTTCCATTTTAGCTCCAAATGCTGCCTGGGCCATAGCTACTTTGCAGTGGAGAAATGCACAGAAAGGGAGATTTCAAGCAAATGTTGTGTATAAATCTAATGTAATTTATGTGAATACAAATGCCATGTTTAAGAGTGGAATGCTTTTGTGGACACACAAGCTTGGAGAGTCTGTGCAGGTGATGCTCAGCCTGGTTTTGGTGGAGTCCAAGGTGCAGAGAGTCAGAACCAGGAGTCCGAACAGCCCTGTCTTGACCTATTTTTGTCACTCGCAGCACAGATGTCACCTTCTTTACCTACGACTTGTGATAACATGGGAATTATTATCCCCCTTTGTTGGCTAAGGAATTTAGTGTTCCAAAAGATTCAATTATTCATTACAGATGACACAGCCAATATTATTTAGGAAACTTCATACACAGTGTCAAATACAATAATTTATTTGAAGCTAAATTTTTTTGTTTGTTTTTCTTTCCATTTTTTTAATTTAATTTTTTTTATACAGCAGATTCTTATTAGTCATCTATTTTATACATATTACTGTATATATGTACTTTCGATAAAACCTCAACATCCTTTTCGTCCTTCCACAAGCTATTATTTGGACCCAAATACTGAACTTGATTTTTATTATCATTAATGTCTTCTCATCACGTTCGTTCACCTGCTCCCGACTGTGGACATGCTGGGGGGCAGGGCGGTGTCTTCACCACGTTTTGCAGCATTTTTCTTTGCCGCAGCTCAGCATCATCTCCCGATCTAATGAGTGTCCCGAATCATTGGGAACAGCCCTGTGGCAGGCAGGTTCCTCCAGCTGGAGCGGTGGCTGGTTTATCCGGGTCCTACTCCACCCGGTTGTCAAAGGCAGGTGGAAATTACCCAGGTTCCTTGTTCTGATTTGGCAACACGTAGGAGAGCATGAGCTTTGGGGACCAGCAGACCCGACTCAAATATCAGCCCCGTCGGGCTTCCCTGGTGGCGCAGCGGTTGAGAGTCCGCCCGTCGATGCAGGGGACGCGGGTTCGCGCCCCGGTCCGGGAGGATCCCACGTGCCGCGGAGCGGCTGGGCCCGTGAGCCGTGGCCGCTGAGCCTGCGCGTCCGGAGCCTGTGCTCCGCGACGGGAGAGGCCACAGCCGTGAGAGGCCCGCGGACCGCAAAAAAGAAAAAAAAAAAAAAAATCATTCCCATCAATTACAGGTCACGTGATTTGGGGACTGTTCCTTGTCTATGTAAACTTGGATAATAATATTAACAAGACGAAATCTGTAAGGATCTTACCTGAGGTACACATTCAGCCTCATCCTTCACCCCAGCCACCAAAGAAAGGAATGGCGTTTGTCCGACGGACCAAGCCCACCAGCCCGGGTCTCTTTGATCAGTGTTTCCTGGCGCTGACAAAGCTTTGTTTGCATAAACCTTCTCGGCCTTTTTCCCAGTGCCTATGCTATGCTAACGTTAGTGTTTAGAATCCATTTTCTTTCCCCGCTTGAAGAGCTGAATGTCATTTGCCAGGAGCCTCTCCTTTTCTAGAAATCTTCTTGGCTCGGGATAATGGTTAGTGGCCTCACTTGTGTATCTTCTGAGCATCCTGGTTGGAAACTCACTTGATTTAGAAGACTTTGCTTTAGGGGCCTTGAGCTCTCTGCACCTTCCTGGGATCTTTGCCCTCCTGCCCCTCCCCGTTCAGAGGTCTTCCCCCGGACAGAGTAGGCTCCTGCACGGGGGCTCTGCTTCTCTGCACTTTGCTCCCCGGACACGGGACGCGCGTGTTGTAGGCTGTGCTCTTCGACAGGCCAGGCTCGGGCCGTGCAGGCCCGCACTTTCCAGCGTCCTCACAAAGGCATGCGCCCTCCTGCTCACCTGCTTCTAGGTGCTCTTCCGCCCCATCCTCTGTGCAGATGCTCACTTTATTTTATTTTTTTTAAGATTTTTTTGATGTGGACCATTTTTTAAAGTCTTTATTGAATTTGTTACGGTATTGCTTCTGTTTTACGTTTTGGTTTTTTGGCCGTGAGGCCTGTGGGATCTTAGCTCCCCGACCAGGGATGGAACCCTCACCCCCTGCATTGGAAGAAGTCTTAACCACTTGCCAGGGAAGTCTCCACGGTCACTTTTTTTTTTTTTTTTTTTTTTTTTTTTTGTGGTACGCGGGCCCCTCACCGCTGTGGCCTCTCCCGTTGCGGAGCACAGGCTCCAGACGCGCAGGCTCAGCGGCCACGGCTCACGGGCCCAGCCGCTCCGCGGCACGTGGGATCCTCCCGGACCGGGGCACGAACCCGTGTCCCCTGCATCGGCAGGCGGATTCTCAACCACTGCGCCACCAGGGAAGCCCTCCACGGTCACTTTAAATTTGGGCTCATCAGAGAAATTTTGCCAAAGCACATTAGTTTATTTAGGAAATTCACTGTTCTCTTCCTTATCGGGATAATCTTCAGTTCTCAATGTTTAATCTCTTGTGAGAGATTTCTAACCCTCTTGGATTATCTCTCCTTCCAGAATCTCTTTCTTTCCCAGAAGGAAGAGCACTTTTTGTTCTTCTGACGTTTTAAAATCTACTCCTCTACATTCAAGAATTCATGTGTGATGCTAATCAAATAATTTTCACAAATGGGCCACCACTGGTGTTTCTCTGCATTGATGCTTCAAAACAATTTAAGTCCTTGTCTTAGTAATAATGCTGAATATTCAGTCTTCTTTTAGCGATGGAGTAATATCTCATTACTCTGAGTCCAGATTCTCTGCTCCAGCTCTTTTTATCTTAAGTTTGCGTTTTTCTTCAAAGAGCGTTTAATAAATATATGTCAGAGACTCACTGTTGGCTAAACCCGCTGGTCTTCCTGGGTCTTGCCAAGAGAATGTTTGTCTTAACTTCAGCACATAGAGTGAGCTGCGTTACATGCCAAGTGAGCTATATGTAGGAAATCTGTTTTGAAAGGGCCATCCTCAGGAGGACTTCCAAATAAAACTGTACGAGAACAGGAGTAAGGAGAAACTGTGGTCCATTTTTGTGAAATCCAATCTTACTTCTCCTCCTTTTATTTGTCTGTTCCGTGTGCCAGATGGGTAGGAACCAAACGGCAGAGTGCCATGAGCATCCTTCCACTTTTTTCTGGGACTGGAGATGGGCTGATCAGATGTTCACAGCTTGTCCCCTGCTTAATGCTCTGTCTTTCAAGTCCAAGCCCGGGATATGGCATCTCAAGGTTGACATGTAACTGTGGCAGCGATAAGCAGTTTCGGTAGCAAACAGCTATCCGAAAAGCCTTGTGATTCATCCATACTGGACACGTTTTCTTGTAGCTGGTGGTATATTTTTCACATTAGCTCTTTCTTGGGATTAACAAACCAGTGCAAATCTTGTTTCATCCCTCCCTGGGTATCTAGTGTAGTGCCAGGCAAAGCACAGATGAACGTACGCTTACTCAGGATTAAGGCTGATTTTTTTTTTTTTTTAGCTCTTCTGATCGGCAGTAAAATAGAATCTACACAGTTCAGTGAATTCAACGGATGGGCTGTTTTCGCTAATGCCGACAACTAACCCCAAACCCTGGGTCCCAGGTTTCTTTGGTCGTGCTTGGTGATGGGCGAAGGGCAGACAGCCGTGAACTCTTTCACCATGTTCTTAATCCGTCTCCGTTACTGCAGTGCTGCGCACGGCTGCTCCACGGCCAAGAAGAGGAGAGCCGGGGAGCAGGCTTCGGGGGTGCCGGTCAACAAGAGAAAGTCCCTGCTCATGAAGCCCCGACACTACAGCCCCAGCGTGGACTGCGATGAGCGACGGGCTGAGCGGACGGCGGAGGCGTTGGGGCAGGACGGCCCCCCGGAGACCCACCATCTCCCCGGCGCAGGTAGCGAGGAGGCGTGGCCCCAGCTTCCCTTCCTCCCCGCACACAGACCCAGGCCCGCCTTAGGGGAACGGGCCATTTGTATGGTGGGAAAAGCAAATCCCAGCCTGAGAGCAAAACCAGACGTTGGTTTCCCTCGGCATCCACTAGTGAGGACCGGTTTTCCTTCCATAACTGTGGGGTCTAAGCCCAAGCCACAGAGCACAGAGCATCCTCGCCCCCAGGCACGGGTTTGGACTGTGCCTCTTTCCGAAGAAAATAAAAGCGACTAAGCCCCAAAGTTGAAGAGGACCTTGACTCCCTAATGGGGTGGATGTCCGGTCCCTGAAAGATAAAACCCCTGCAAAATAAGCTTTAAGACATTTCTGATATGACGTGTGAGACGCAGTCTCTATTTTGAAATTTTATTTTGTTAATTTTTTATTGAAGTACGGTTGATTAACAACATTATATTTGTTTCAGGTGTACAGCATAGCGATTCAGTATTTTTTACAGATTATTCACCATTAAAAGTTATGACACGACAATGGGTATAATTCCCTGTGCTGTACGGTATATCCTTGTTGCTTATCTGTTTTACGCCTAATAGTTTGTGTCTCTTAATCCCCTGCCCCTAATTTTCTTTTGAAGTTTTAGGATGTGCTTCTCCGCAGTTCGCGGTCACCCCCACTAGACCCTGGCTGTCCCAGTACCTCCAGGACCTGGACCCTCACAGACCACTTTGTGCATGAGGCTGAAATCGAAGGGCATGCAAAATGTCTCAAAAGTTTATTTTAGAAAATACATGGAAATCTAAAGCTTGACCTTTTAGGAAATGAAAGTAGATGTGTGTATGTTCTATGACATACACATTTTTCTCCGAATGTGAGTTTTTAAGGAATCAAAATATACAAAGTAAGTTGTTACTTGAAAAGAAGTATAAATTATACAAACCAAAGGCAACGAGCTTCTTAGATCATAAATATCTATTGCATATAGAATGGCAGTAATTGCAGTAGGTGTTGATAGAAAAGATATAAAAGCATATTGACTTGAGTGAGCACAGATCTCAGATCACAATCATCAGACCTGCAGTAATCTCGGCTTACAAGTAATTGGAGATTCTGCAGTTAAAACAGTTGTATTCTGATTTGCTAGTGTTTGACTGAATTGTCTGCCTTTTGTGTATTTAACATATGGCTTTAAAGCCTCATGGCTCATGTGTAAATTATAATCATCCCTGACTTTTTTTGTTTGTTTCCTTGAGCTGGTCAGTTTTTTGTTGTTGATTCATGAAAACTGTAGGTCGCATCTGGTACTAGGGAGAGGCCTTGAGTCAGTATGGTTAGGTATATATAATTCATCTCGCTGACATTAATTTACCAAGTATTTAAGAAAATGGGCATCTTTTACGCCAACACATTTCGCAGGCGCCCTGAGGACCAGGACTGTACCTGCCCGCCAGCTTCCCACCTTCTTTTGTAGCTGAATGATCATTGCAGATGCTTGATAGTAACCAGGAAAATATACTGTCAAATATTCTCAGTTAAATATTCACTTACAAGCACGGATGGACTTCTATCTGCAGCTTCACAAATGTTCACTCTTTCGTATTAGAGCCACTACTAATCATAATGAATATGCTAAAATTACAGCCGTGGTGGCTATTATTTGTGAATTCTTAATATATTCCGAGCACATAAATCATATCACTTAATCCACCCAACAGTGACGTGAGTGTGTGTCATTGTGGCCACAGTTTTACAAATGAGACCATTGAGGACAAAGGGATTTAATGCCAAAGGTAACGCAGCTCGTAGGCGTTGCAAAGAAGATAATTAGGAAACAATTGAAGGACAAGCAAAATAACTATTTCCCAGCTAAGCGTGCTCCATAACCCAGTCCTTCCCGTATGCTCTGACCACCTTTAGAAGGCAAGCTGGGCCAAGTCCCTACGACGTCAAATCACGAAGTCCCATTTCCAGAAATGACAGGTCACAGATGCTTCTCTCCCTGGTCGAGAGAGGAAAAGTCTAAGTTGCCTTCAGCCCTCTGAGCTGAGTGACCCCCAGCCCCCGGAAGGCAGGAGAGCTGAGTCTGCGCCCAAGCCCAGCATAAGGGGTTTCATCTACCATCTCGGTCGCTCCAGGCACCGCGAGGTCTGCACCTGACCAGGTGTGTGTGCCCCATTTTGTCTTAAGCAGGCGGTTCAGTTGATGAGAGAGGGTTAGGCTCACGAAGGCTGAGGTCATGAGCTTGAATCCCTTTAATGGCCAAATCGTGCCCCATGCCCTCCCCTGGCTGTCTTTCAAAGAGCTGCAGTGGGCGTTAAGGACGATAGAAGAAAATTTGGACAGAACCATATGCAGATGCACATTTTTCACTGGGGCAAACAGAAGATGACCTTGCAGAGCCCTCTCAGGAGGCAGGACGAACTCGTGTGTCCCCAGTGCAGATGAGGGAAAGAAGCGGGGTGAGCCAGTGTGGGGGATCCTCCCGGGCCGTGAGCACGTGATCGTGATTCCAGGACACCCGTCACACCTGTGGAGCCTCTGGGAGCTGAGATGATACTCTGAATATGTTATCTCTCAACAAACAGCAAATAAAGGATAAGCCACTCCCACTCTAAAACTCTGAAAGACGAATTCATCTTTTAGGGCTTTTGTTCCCAGCAAGATTGACATACTCAGGAGGCCTGGAAAACTAATTTACCCATAAAAGTCACTTAGATAGTTACAGAAACAGAACTAAAATCTGAAATCCAGTTGTACTAAAGGAATCAAACTCAAAACATGTGATTTTCAGAGGATTTCTTTTGTTTAAGTTGTTTTTGATGCAGAACAGTTGATACCTATGGAGAATCCGCTAGCAGGTAACTTCAGGATTACCAGACCCCTCAGAGGAGAGACTTTGGTTTAAAGCAAATCAACAAATGTGAGCTTTTACACATCAGGCCAAAAGAAAGTTTATTTATTTTTTTGCTCTGTGAGGAAAGTGTTGTCCTGCTCCAGCCCCAGAAGTGCACCTGAGGAATTTTCTACCCCATGTTGTTGTGCGATGCACTTTGGTAGTTTTTGTCTGCTGTTGTGTTTGTCTTCACGTGTTTTTCTTTATACTTTAAGGATTGCTGCTTTTCATCACAAGTTACCTGACAAGTGTATTCTGGTGTTTTCCTATAAATTCACTCTTGAAAGTATCCAAATGTGGGAAAATAGTAGGCACCTGGCCGTGGGTCTGGATCTCAGCCCCCCACTGGCTGGTTGTGTGAACTTGAGCAAGCCCTTGGCTCTTTAGAAGCCGGGTTTCCCGCTTGTAACAGGGAGTCGAAAGTACTCTGCTTGTAGTTGTTGTGAGGATTGAGTGAAACGAGTAGCTGAACACCGTGCCAGGAACATACCAGTTCATCGTCTTAGCATGTCCCAGGGTCATCCAGTCATTGGGACATCAGATCATCCTCGTTCTAAAGGTGAGGGCCCAGGACTCGGGAGACATCGGCCTGCCCGAGGCCATACAGGCAGGTGGTGCTGGGCCAACCACACGACCCCAGTCTCTGGACCTCAGACCCGGGAGGTCTCCCTCCACGCCGTGCACGGACCCTCCCATCCCCCGGGCAGCTGGCGAGCGTAGCAGGTGTGACGTGGATGATGGTGAACTGGGCTGAGTCCTCTTTACACGTAGACTGTGACCTTCCACCGCGGGCACGGTCACCACTTACTCTGAATGAAAAACGGGCCGCACCTTATCTAGGTGGAAGCTCCCGTGTCTCCTCTGCCATTGCTGACTCTACCGTAGTAACAGGGAAGGGAGGAGCCATCCTTCACCGCACACCTGTTGGGTGGCACCTGCTTTCCTCTGACGGTGAGGCTGAGAAAGGGCGGGGAGCCCATCGGAGTTGGCACAGAGACACACGCCAGGCCCAGAATCAGACGAGGTCCCTAACGCAGGGCCCTTTGGGTTACGTCAGTGGCAAAAGCATAAAACAGACCACCGGGCCGCCCCGGAAAACAAAAACACACAAGCACAGAAAAAGGTAGGCAGCCTGTTACAAAGCTGGGGGGAAGGGGTGCCCCGTCGCAGATCTGTCTGCTCAAAAGCGGACTCGACTTCTCTCGCGGTGACAGTGACAGTGATGGCAGAGGGGGCTGGGCGCGTGGGAAGTTGGTCTGCAGGTTCGCAGAGCACCCCTGGAAACCCCGCACGCGACGCACGAAGGCACCTCTTCCAGCAGGGCTCCTCTCTCTCTGAAGAATAACTAATAAATATTTTCCTTTAGCATATAACCAACAGTTGAACCAAACAATGATGTAAACTGGAAATGACCCAAAACGCTCGCCTCGGCAGCGGCTCGGTGACACGCGTCGCCGGGCACGCGCGCATTGCTGTCACCCCCGCCTCTCTGACAATCTGCACTTAATAGGAATATTTTAAACTATGTAGCTAAGCAACAGAGGTAATTGTTGCTTTCTAGAGCTTTTGTTAGCACCCTCACACAGCCCAAATATGCATAATTAGGTCTAATGTCTATAAATCGTTATCGTACACATGTGGGTAGTTAAGTGGAGTCGAGAGAATAGTTCAATGAATTGAGCATAGTCACTGAAAATGCTTTTTATTTGTTTTCTGTAGTTCATAATATTCTAAAATTATCATAACCCTTTACACGTTCTCTTAACAGCCAGCTGTGATACTGAGAAAAACTTCATTTGCATTTTAGACTATGTTTAATATATTATTTCAACCTGGAGTTCCTCTGATGTGAATTCAGGAGAGGATACAGCAGCCTCTCAGATATTATGTGCTGGTTTCGCCAGCCTCTTTTCTAGGAAGTAAAATGTTAAATTTTTCAGTTGATGTTGACTAGATCCCAACAAAAGACTGCACTCTATAATCAGCATTATTTAAAGGGGCCAGTGTTGTGACTGAATTCTTCCCTTCATCCAAAAACGCTTTTAGTTACTATGGCAATATTTACTTGATCCTGGCAGGCCAGTGTTGATGTAGGGAGATAATTACCAGAAAGGAAGATGATGGAGATGCATTTTTGAGTGTCCTTGTCAGACACAATGTTTATAAAAAATTAAACGAGACCCAAAAAAGGCACATTGTCTTCTGCACAGACACCCTCTCCCGCAGCCCTTACACAGGACGGCTGTGCTTTTCTTTCCTCCCAAGATGTTTATTAACGCAGAATGCACTTCACCTGGTGTCTTTAACAGTCTTTAAGAAATAGTCCTGCTTCTTCTTTTGTTCGTTTTGTCTTAGCGACTGCCAGGGACCGCTGCCTGGTTATCCGGTGCACTTCACAGCCTGGCGATCGCTGGGCGCCGAGCTCCCTGGACCCCGCCATGTGTGCGGCCAGGGCTGGGGCACTGGCGGATCTGCACCTCAGGTGGTGTGTTTGCACCGGGACAGGCTTGGGGAGGATGACGGTACATATAAATATACACACACACGATCTGTCACCCCGACTGGGCCACTGCCAAGAGGGAAGGGGGCGACACGGACAGCTGCTCTGGGACCGTGGACACCCCATGGACAGACTGGCGCTTGCGGGGTGGGCGCCCTTCTCAGTCCCAGGCCTTCTCGGCCATCAGGACTGAGAACAACTGGTTAACATTCGGCGTCCTCCAACCGTCCCCACTCCTGACTCCTCCTTTTCACACAGGTGCGTGCAGGTACCAGGCCAGAAACTGAGCTACTATTCAAGATATTATTGCATCATGTTCATTCTCCCATTTACTTGTGTTTCCCTCGGCGTGGCATTTTCGTGTGCCAGTTATTGCAGTGATGAGGGAGTCTCGAGAACCTCAGGCTTCTTTTAGTTTTCATCTCGTGTAGATGTGTTGTGTAGCTCAGCTAACGTTCCGTAAAATCTGAAAGTATGTTTGGGACTCTGCGGACGCAGAGAAAATCAACCAAATAAGCTTTGAAACTATATTGCCACGCTAGCAGCGAAATTCGATGGATACTTCCTTTTTATAACGTATAGTAGGACATATGTTTAATTTTCTTCCGGTTGACTGAGATTTGCAAATATAAGAGGTACAGTAACACGAGTTTCACATTCAGGACTCTGTGATGGTTGAGTATTTATTTCAGTAACTAGACGAGCTTAGCTCTGACATGCTGAAAATTAGGATAGCTCATCTCTTTAAAGGCAGTTCTCAGAATAGTAAGGTCTGAGTTTTGTTTTGTTTTGTCAAGAGGGTATATATTTTTCTACCCGATGTTTATATAATTGATGGAGTCCACATACTCACATATTGCATGTATTATATATGTATATGTCTATCTATTTATCACTGTAATTTCCTTAAAATACTTTTTGTTCTTGTTTTTCAAATACTGGCTTTCGTTTTTCCCTGGAAGAAATCATGATAAAACCCACGGAGGAGAAGCTTCATTCAACCGCACAAGAAAATTCCGACGGGAAGGAAGACAGATACGGCCGTTATCAAGAGCTCGTGGTCAAATCGCTAATGCATTTGGGGAAATTTGAAAAAAGTGCATCTGTTCAGACCATAAGTGAGAACTTAAATGACAGTGGCATCCAGTCTCTAAAAGCAGAGGGGGATGAAGTGGATGAGCGCTTCATGGTTCACTCCGACGATGGAAAAGACAAAATCGATGATCCCCAGCCGAGGTTCTGCTCCTCTGATGACAACGAAAGTAACTCTGAACGTGCAGAGAATGGCTGGGACAGCGACTCCAACTTCTCAGAAGAAACCAAACCTCAGAGCGTCCCGAAGTACGTTCTAGTGGATGACGGGAAAGACCTATTGGAAGTTCCTGAAATAAAAACTGAAGGTGACAAGTTTATCTCTTGCGAAAGCACATGTGATTCGGAAGCAGAAAGGAGAGACCCACAGAACGCTGCCGTGGACCCGTCAGATGGCCAAGCCCAGCCCTCGTTCCCTGGCAGTAAGGAGGAGGATCACAGTCACGGGTGTCCGGCCGCGGGGGTGGAGGAAGCCGCTGCCCTGGAGAAAGCCAAGGGGAACTTGAGTTTGCTGGAGCAGGCGATCGCCCTGCAGGCTGAGCGAGGCTGTGTTTTCCACAGCACCTACAAGGAGCTGGACAGGTTTCTGCTGGAGCACCTCTCAGGGGAGAGGAGGCAAAACAAAGTCATTGACGTGGGCGGAAGACAAGTCTTTACCAATAAACGTGAGACACCGTTTCGCTTCTATTTTATTTAAAATTGCTTTAGAGGTGGGGTGGGGGGGGGGGAAATGAGTAAGATTTCATTGCTTCTCCCAGATAGCTTTTTGACAGCACAGTTTAAAAACCTAATTTATATTTTTAAATTAACAGATTTTTTTTTCCTACTCTCTAGATTGTCCTCAGATTAAAGCTTGGTCGGTTTGTAGGGTTTTAACTCACACCAAAAAAAGACCATTGCCTGTATTTCTTTTAATATGACTGGTCTTAAAAAATATATCGTACTTGTTAAAAAGTACTATATTGGGTATGTTAGAAGTACGTTTGTATTTACTGGATTTTAAATCATTTTATGAATCAAATCAATTCCAGAAATTTAATTTTTCTTTCCCACCCTCTTTCTGGGATCATCTGACTGCTTTTGAGCTTCAAAATAGTGTCAGGCTACTTGTAAGCCAGGCAGGATGCTCCGATCCTTCTTAGGACAAGACTGGATGCTAGCGCCTTTATAAGCCTGTGCTTTTACAAGCTCTCTAACTGAGGGTCCACGGACATCCGGACCAAACTTGAATGAGACAGTAAGTGTGCTCGGAGGAGACCTTAAAACCGATCCTCAGACTTTGGGAAAACTGTGTTCCACGTGCCCATAAAGATGCCCCCCACCGCTGGGTCTTGCACCACGTGGGCCTGGTGATGAGGCCTCCAGTTACGTGGCGTTTCCCAAGGGGTGGTCTTTGGCTTGTTAAGATGAGGATTTCCAGGATCCCATCAGACTTACTGCTTCAGAACTTGCTTTTTTTTTTAATTTTTTTAATTTAATTTTTATTTTATATTAGAGTAGATTGATTTACCATGTAGTGTTAGTTTCAGGCATACAGCAAAGTGGTTCAGTTATACATATACCTATATCCATTCTTTTCCAAATTCTTTTCCCATATAGGTTATTACAGAACATTGAGTAGAGTTCCCTGTGCTATACAGCAGGACCTTGTTGTTTATCTATTTCACAAATGGTAGTGTGTACATGTTAATCCCAAACTCCTAATTTATCCCTTCCCCAACCCTTTCCCCTTTGGTAACTGTAAGTTTGTTTTTGAAGTCTGCAAGTCTGTTTCTGTTTTGTAAATACGTTCATTTGTATCATTTTTTTAGATCCCACATATAAGTGATATCATATGATATTTGTCTTTCTCTGTCTGACTCACTTTACCTAATATGATAATCTCCAGGTCCATCCATGTGGCTACAAATGGCATTATTTCATCCTTTTTATGGCTGAGTAATATTCCATTGTATCTAGGTACCACATCTTCTTTATCCATTCCTCTGTCGATGGACATTTAAGTTGCTTCCATGTCTTGGCTATTGTGAATAGTGCTGAAATGAACATTGGGGTGCGTGTATCTTTTCGAATTATGGTTTTCTCCGGATATATGCCCAGGAGTGGGATGGCTGGATCATATGGTAGCCCTATTTTTAGTTTTTTAAGGAACTTCCATACTGTGCTCCATAGTGACTGCACCTGTTTACATTACCACCCACAGCGTAGGAGGGTTCCCTTTTCTCCACGCCCTCTCCAGTGTTTATTGTTTGTAGATTTTTTGCTGATGGCCACTCTGACTGGTGTGAGGCGATACCTCATTGTAGTTTTGATTTGCATTTCTCAAATAATTAGCGATGTTGAGCATCTTTTCAAGTGCATAACTTGCTTGTTTGTTTGTTTGTTTTGCGGTACGCGGGCCTCCCTCTGCTGCGGCCTCTCCCGTTGCGGAGCACAGGCTCCGGACGCGCAGGCCCAGCGGCCACGGCCCACGGGCCCAGCCGCTCCGCGGCATGCGGGATCCTCCCAGACCGGGGCGCGAACCCGGTTCCCCTGCGTCGGCAGGCGGACTCTCAACCACTGCGCCACCAGGGAAGCCCAACTTGCTTGTTTTTAAAAGCAAGTTCCTGAGGTGATTCTTGGGCCTAAAATCTGAGAACCACAGAATTCGGGGAGGAGCATCTTAGAGATAATCAACGTCATGGACCTAAAGCGCTGACAAGAATAATGCGCTAGTGTGGTTAGATGTCCTGATTGCCGAGATTTATCCAGAAATCAATTGTATATTTTAAGTCCATTTTAGTACTCACCTACAGTCTTGTCAAATACTGTCCTGCAGCTCAGAGTTGAGAAAGAAAGAATAAAATAACGTCATTCAGTGAGGAGTAAGACAATAGTTCTGTGCAAACATACTGTAAGGGCTGGGATGGAGACAGAATATTAAGGACAAGTATGTGGTCTGGGGCAGGAGGATGTGTTAGCAGCTCTGAGCACCCCACTCACACCCAACTTGTGGAACTTACCTGTGTGGGGTTTTTTTGGTTTTTTTTGAATGAACTACAAAATCAGAAAAAAAAAAAGATGAAATTTACTTCAAATTCCAAAACCCCGTCATTTCCAATATACTATATTTCATCCATCCTAAGATGCACAGCTTTCCCATCTTAGCATCTCTGTGAAATTAGAAACATGTGCCATTATTCAGTTTTCAATCGTTTTTCCTTCCTTACTAGCACACAAAATGATGTTTCATCTTGCAACTGATAGTACCTTCAGCCAATGAAATCCAGTCTTTGGAGACACTAATTATTTGTGCCATAGCTTAAAACACTTGGCGATACTTTGGTCATTTTTACAGAACTTTCAAAATGTTTTTTTGTTTACGAAAATTAACAAGGCAATAGAATGTGCACGGTGGAGACTTAGAGAATCGCTAATGGGACTGGATGAGTCCACAGTCGTAGCCTGTGTGTAGGGCGAGGTCCTGCCTGGGATGTAAAGTCCACGCAGGGAGCTCCAGACTAGACCAGGAAGAAACAGGCAGAACAGTGAAGCCGGCTGCGGGGGCCTCCAGGCTTCATCCCGAGGATGTGAGGGTTCACGTTCTTGCTTCCGTCCCTGGTGTGGGAGCGTAAGAGGCGCTTTTTTCTCTTGTGAGTATTCCATGCTCCCGAGTAAGCAGTAACCCCCGGGCACCTTGGGCGCGTGACTTTGCTCTCAGGGAGAGAACACTAGGAGTTCAAAATACCGTTTCACCCAAGCCTTCCGAGGAGTCGGCAGTTCTAACGTTACCAAGTTTTGCTATCCTGTTGCCACCCAGCAATAGGGAGACTTTGGGTCCCCCTAGTCTAACTAGAGTCGCCATATAATTTATCCTCCAGCCTACGACACTTTCGGGGTGAAGGGGGGCCATGGGAACGATCCCACGAGTCCATCAGGTATGAATAGGACAGTCCCAGGCAAACCAGGACGCCAGGTCACCAGAGCATAAGGTCGTTTTCATTAAGCAGCGTCCAGCAAAGAAAATTAAAGAGGAAGGGGCAGGCCTGAGAGCTCCCCCGTAGCTGCAGCTCCAGCTCGTGTCGGGCACAGGCGCCGGCCCCGGAGAGCATCGTGGGGCATCTCTGCTCCCCGCGGAGGAGGGGCTGGCAGACACAGCGCAGGACGGACACTCGGCAGCCCACACCTGGTCGGGTGCCAGCCTGCCTTATCTCCCACACCCTCCCTGGCTTCCCGCAGACAGTGTGGCCAAACCTCTCACCGTGGTTTAGAAATGCGGCCTCACCTGGACCAGATACAAGGGAGGAAGCCCGTCAAAATTCACATCACCCCTCCTTCCTCCTGATTCTTTCCAAGTCGCTCTCACAGGGTGTCAGCGCCCAGCCCCTCCCGATTCCACGTTAATCAAACATCGGGGATTTTTTTTTTTTTCCCAATTGAATAGAAATTTATTTTTTCACACATCAAGTTCCCATGGATCATGAGAAGTAGTTCCGGTCAAAATTCTATTCAACTGATCTGTATTTCTTGCTATATTCTTTTTTTTAAATTAATTTGTGTTGGAGTGTGGCCGCTTTACAATGTCGCGTTAGTTTCTGCTGTACCGCAAAGTCAAACACTGGGGGCTTCGACCAGCGTTCTACGCACATTAGGTGCCCAAACGGACTTGAAATTGGGCGGCCTTTTTGGACGAAGTAAAAAATAGCCCCGCAGAATCACGCAGCACGTCAGAACCCTTCGTAGGCACCTTCGTCTCTTACAGCAGAGAGTGCAGTCTGCACCTCGTGGCGTTAAATCCCGTCCCGGGAAGTGCCCACGCCAGCTACTCGGGTCCTGCCCTTCCACGCGAGACGCGCATCCGCTCGCTGCCGCCCCCGCCCTCCCCGGCTGCGCACTAACGGGGCGGGTCCTTGGCCCCACCCCCTTGGCCGGAGCCACGTCCCCAGGTAACTGCCCCGCGTACCACCTGCTGTACCGCCTGCCCCGCCCGACGGCCGGGGTGGCGCGGCAACGCGGCGGCACGTCCGCCCCCCGCAGAATTCCGCCCTGGGGGCGTCTGTCGCATCGGCAGCGCTGCCCTGCGCTCGGCGCCGCGTCTGGAGCCGGGCACACACGGGCCCTCGGCGCGCTCGCAGCCAGGACCTGCCCCGCACCCATCGCCCGCAGCTTTCTTGCGGCAGGATGGTACAGACGGTTTATGTTCGCTCTCAGCGTCGTGTGTTCGTGATTCCTGATACTTGGCGTTGGGAGAAGCCTGCAGCCTGCCGGCCTCCATCCTCGCTCTGAGGCCGCCTCGCCCGCTCTGGTCCTGGTTCCTCTAGATGCCCTGAATGTGAGGGGCAGGCTGGCCCCGGTGCCTGACATGTCACTCCACGCACGAGTTAGGGGGGCAGTTTCGGCCCTAAGGATGCATTTCTGTTGTAAGCTTATCCACCCTCTCAATCACGAATATGAGCATATCCATGTTCGTCCTCACCTATTGTATGTATTTATATAACCCTCTCTCTAAGCCAGCAGTGTGTGTGCCAGAAAACTCAGACCCCGAGCTGTGTTCAGCCGCCCCCTCTAGGCAGCCCCGCAGCACGGGTCGCAAGGTGTCCCTTTCCTCTGCTGCGGCGCCTGGTCCTCTGCCCGCAGCCCATGTTCCTGGCAGCGCCCGGCACACCCCTCAAGGCGGCCCCCACCCTGTGTGCTGCCATCCTCTGTAAGTCTCCTGCAAGAACGTCTTCTTGCCAAGCCTCTTCCTGCTGCCTCTGTCTTCCATTTCTGCACTAGGAGTGAGACCAATAGCTTCTCCTCTGCAGCTACTGCGCGTTGATCCAGAGCTTAAAACCACGGGGCTCTGGGCATCTTGGGCCCTCACAGCACTGCCCAGTGGCCGGGTGTGGCGCGAGATGGCCCTCTGGACTCCTGTGCTCACAATTATTGGAGCAGCCTCCCCACGTGGCTACGAACAGCTGCTCAAACCCAGAACTCCGGGGCCACTGGACCTGCTGCCAGGACCCACTGGACCGCCCGGACGGGCCCTCCTCAGATGCGGCGGCTTCTTCATCGTGTGATCTTTGAATCTGGCTTTTTCCAGATTCCTTCCATAGGAGATCGTTTGGGTTTAAATAAATGCTTTCCTTTTTCCTTTTCTTTTTTTTTTTCTCCTTTTCCAGAGCCTACTCATCCTCTGGTGTAGGGCTGACATTTCATGATGAGGCTCTAACGGTGATCTGTGACATGACAACTTAAAACCGTCACTGTGTTTCAGCACTCCCCTGCCCTGCGTCAGCCTCTGCTTAAGAAACCAAGAAAATTGAAAACATGCTTTCTGCTCCCGCAGGTCTTAGCTGAGGGTCTTATTCAGGGCGATGTGAGAAGGCTGTTTAGGATGAGGAGGCTGAACCGAGTGAGAAGGTGGTCTGCAAGGCCACTTTGCTGAAGGGGAGGGAAGAGGAATAACCAGATGTCTCTCTCGATTTCATTCCTCTGTAGATTCACCGAGGCCTGAAAAGCGGGAGACCAAGTGCCCCATCCCTGGGTGCGACGGCACGGGCCACGTGACGGGGCTGTACCCTCACCACCGCAGCCTTTCAGGGTGCCCTCACAAAGTGCGGGTTCCCCTGGAGAGTGAGTACCGCCCGGCCCTGAAAGAAGTCCACCAAGTTACCCACTTCCTCCTCCAGTTTGGAGTCAGCGACGGAAATACCAAGTTTTCTCCCTCTGTTGTCAAGGCAATTTCCACGTAGCTGGGTGTTTAAAACAGAGCGTATTAAGGGGAAACCTGGGGTACAGTGAGGCCAGTAGATCAGGAGATACTGACACTGAAAACCTGATGTGCTCCTCACAGTTTCCAAGAGGAGGGAGCCCCTCGGGCCAGGCAGGGCCCCCGGGGGAAGCACCAGGACCAGCGGTGGGGCGGGGGGGGGGGGGTGAATTGGGAGCGAGAGCCTTTTTGAGCTCTCGTGGGAGGGAGCTGAGTGAATGAACTGGCCTCAGATTGGCCAGCTGGAATTCTCCCAGTGGGCTCTGGGCCTCGGGGGCGCTGTCTGTGGTTGTCTGGGACCTGGCCCTGGGGGTGAGGGCAGGTGGAGAGTGTCCTGAAGTGTGAGAGTCAGATAGAGGAGAAGGTCGGGTGTGGGCTCCAACTGGTTGGTTTGCATGTGAAAAATGTTTATTCTCTCGAAGAATTAGGGAGCCCTGGGAGGGGCCATCCCTCCAGGGTCAGCAGGACCCTGATGTCGAAGCATCAGAATATGCAGAAAAGAAGGGGCCTGGTTAATGCCCTGTGTCAGCAGGGTCCTTTCCCACCTGCGTCCTCCGTGCATCCCCTAAACTCAGGACGTGCGCCACCGCTGTCCCCCACCTCCCGTCTGCAGGCAGGGACACCTGGGGTCTGAGATGTCACCCAGGACGTCCTGCAGCTGCTGAGGGCCCCGAGTGAGAGCAGACCTCATTGGTTCCTCCACTCACAGCCCCACCGTGAGCGCAGAAACTGGAGGGAGAGGAGATGCCAGGGCTGCTCCGAAGTGCTGAAATACCTGCACGTTCCATCCGGCGCTTTTGAGGCTGCTCGTTGCAACGCCTCTTGGGCCACACAGCCCGCAGTGGCGGGAGTGGCTCAGCGTCAGCCTTCTCAGAGACCCGGTCCTGGTCACACGGGTAACCTGAGTGTCCGCTCAGCCTGCGCCTTCACCAGCCGCCCACGGCAGGGGGGCGGGGGCTGGGCGGCGACCGACAAGGACACAAAATAACAGCTCTTAGGAGATGAAGGAGACTGTGGTCACACCGTGGGGGGGAGACAGAGAGGACTGTTTGGCAAACGATGCCCTCCGTCCACTCCCCCAAGGAAAAGCACATCAACGTGAAAGGAAGGTTATGAGCTTCTCAGTTTCGGTTAAATATCAGCAGAGAACGGCTCATTGAAGTCGTCTTAACCATACGTGAAGTTTAGAGAAACTGATTTAAACAGGCTTTTGCTGAATTTAATGTTTGAAGTTCTCAAGGACTCATTTACTTCAACCCGAAGACCTAGAGGGAGGGAGCGTGGTGGATGATGTATAACTGAATTCCTGTGAATGCAAAGTGGAGACAGTTTGTTGGTGTGTGATGTATCGATGATAAATTGCTCTTTTCTTTTATGTGCTATTTTGTGCTTAGTTCTTGCCATGCATGAAAATGTGCTCAAGTGCCCCACCCCGGGATGCACAGGACGAGGGCATGTGAACAGCAACCGCAACACGCACAGGAGGTAATTGGGATGAGGCTCGAGAGAAACTTTCCACCAAGAAAGCAAGGAACTTGCCGTGTGTTATCAAAATTGCTGGATCAGCATCAGATATGTTAGCACTTGACATAGGTGACAAATATTCTCAATGCGTGCAGAGTAAAAAATAAAAAAATACCTCGTTATTTACTCCTCTCTAAGTTTTCATTGAGCAGACAAGTAGGCCAACGAAAAATGTCATATTTGAAGACCGGGGGTAGATACTTACATAGCGATACACAGAGAGCCTGGTCTCTGCTCTGAACCTCCCACGCCCCAGAGCTGTCTGACCTTGGAGAGAGTGGCTTAGGGGTTATCTTGAATCCCATCCAATGCACATGAAAACGGTACCCAAGAGCTTCAGATTACTGAAGATAAACGTCATTTCATCTCATTGAGATTTATTTCACTGAGCTCGCAACTAACTTAAAATCACACATGTGCAATTACATACAAACATATTGCATATATATAAATATTTTTGGTGAAAATGCTGATCGTTTATGTGTTTCATGTATAGATTATGTGGTCATGAGATACCAGTTGGCTCATAGGCATATTGCCAGAAAACTTACATTCTGTGCTCTCCATTTAAACTGAGATATAAAATCAAGTCCCTAACATTTTGCAAAAGACCCTAAGCTATCCTAGAATTATCGTGCTAACATCCATAGTTGGACAGTTGCAGTTGGATGAGCGCATTCTACTTAAAATATCGTGAAGTTTCAATAATTTAGTTATCCCTCCCTTACATAATATTTTGATTTTCAAAATGAGTTTGTTTTTTTATCACCTCTGAGATGAGGTTTGGGGACAAACGTTGACACAGTAGTTTGCAAAACCCTTTGGGATCCTTTAGGATGAGAATGGTGCTAAGTAAACTATTAATACAACTTAACATTTGGTGCTTTGCCAAGGATGCTGTGAGGTAGGTGCCAGAGCAAATTACATTATCTTTTTAACTCAGATCCGCCTACTTTTTTTTTAAACAGTCTTTCTGGTTGTCCAATTGCTGCAGCTGAAAAATTGGCAATGTCCCAGGACAAAAGTCAGCTTGATTCTGCCAAAACCGGGCCGTGTCCTGAGCAGGGTCACAGGTATGATGCTCCCCTGGGGTTCCCGTTACTCCCTGCACGCCGAGCGCCTACACAGAGGGTCCCTCTCCTCCCAGGTGCCAGCTCACCGTGGGCCACCTTCGTTCCAACGCACAGCCACCAGTGTCCACTTGAGAGGCTGGGCCAGCTAATCATGCTGTCACTGAAATGAACTGCTAGACCCTCCAGAAGTTTAACCTGAAATTAATCTGCACGCAGAGGTCACATAATATGGATGAATCTAAAAAATGTAAAGTCTACGATAACATAGGTTAATCAAATTCTGTGTCGCTAAGCACAAGCCCTCCCACTAGTCAGGTAGGGGCCCCCTTATGGTTGACGCAACCCTTTCCACCTCATAATCCCTCGTCACTCAAAATATGTGATGCTATATGGTCGTCCCACTGTTCCAGATATGCGCACAGTTTCTCTGAAGCAAAAATTCATTCCAAATTGATAACTATGGATAAAATACCTCCTGTTGGTCCTAGGTCCTTCACAGTCTCTAGTAGTTTGGAGGACCTTACTTACACCTAAATAATAAACTATGGATGAGGACACAGTGTGAGGTGACACACTTATTAATACAAAAATCATATACGTAAGAAAAGTGATTTGGGGATTACAACAGGTGACCAGATCTTCATTGTTGTTACCGAGACACTGGAATGAAAAACAGTCATTAGGAACATTTTCAAGACGTGGTGTCCCTTAATATTTGCTTCTGTAGGTTTAATTAAAAGACTCACATTGTCATGACTTTGCCAAGAGTCAAAATCACATGAGTGAGGAACATAAATCAAGCAAAGATCATGAATTACTGAATAACGGGTTAAAAATCTTATAACAAGCTTCTTGGTTAGTATTACAGTACTGTATTCTCTAGTTTCTCCCTAAGTAGGTAATTTATCAAACACAGAAATAGCATTAAGTTTCATTTTGCTCATTTCTTAAAAGAGAAGTATCATTTTAGACTAGAACACTGTTGCAATATTAGGGGTATAAACCAAGTTATATATACAATAACAAATTCAACTAATCACTCAAATATTTTGATGCAGCAGCTAAAAAGTTTTTTACCTAATCCAAGAAACATCATCAAAACTTTGACATTCTGATGAGTAAGGTATGTTTTGGCGAAAAACAAAAGAAAAATATGTATTTTTGATATTGCTAAATTCTGAAAGTATATTTATCTGTGTTCTTTTAGCATTAGACCACAGCACGACAGCATTTGTGTTTTCCTCGGCCGGCATTGGTGCTATACAAATATGATACCCTTGTTTAATCCACACGGTAATTCTGAAGGAATGTTTAAGTCACATTTAGCTTGGATTAAGATGATTCTTTTGAAAAATGTGATAGCTGTTATAATACAGTAATTTTTATTCATATTGAAACAATGGCAATTTAATAGATAAAATTTTGAAATACTATTTAAAATATTACTTAAAGCAGCAAAAACGTTCAGTGTGAAGGTGGGGAAAAAGATGAGAAGCCTAAGAAGAAATTCACAGTTCAGGAATCCAGCTTCTGGTTGCCGACAGGGTGTTAGGCGTCAGGGCCCCGCCAGCTGCGCTGGACAGAATATAATGACATTTCCTCACCAGTTCCAGTCGTGACTTTTCACCGCTACTCTGATGAACAGTCCTGAGTAGCAGGATGTGCACACCTTATCGGTGCCCTAATGATAGTTCCATGGCACTTTGCTCCGAGTAGCTCAGAGTGCAAGCAGACGTCAAATGCCTGCTCCTTCAGCACCCCCATAAATGAATGGAGGATGGCACTCTCTCTCTTACTGATGGGAGACTCGGACACACCAATGTGCAGCCTCCCCGAGGCCACCCAGGGCCCGAAGTGCCTCCTTGTCCCTCACCCCACCCCGTGCTGTGTGACCACGGCCCTTTTCCCTAGTGCGTGGCTCGGTGGGACACTCCAGGGGTGGCACGCCTGACCTGCTTTAACTTCTGATGCTGGGATGCTCACCAGCGGTGTCATCCTATTTCTTTTGAGCTCTGCCCCTCTCTCTGCAGGACAAGCTTGGTGAAGCAAATCGAATTCAATTTCCGATCACAAGCCATCATCTCTCCCAGAGCGACGGCGTCAAAAGAGCAAGAGAAATTTGGAAAAGTACCTTTCGATTATGCCAGTTTTGATGCCCAGGTTTTTGGTAAACATCCCCTCGTACAAACAGGTCAAGGCCGAAAAACACCACCACTTCCTGAATGTAAGCTTCAAATTCTAATACTTATTCCAAAAAAAATGCATCTTGTGTATGTGCGTGTTGGGTGAGGGGCATGTATTTAAATATGTAATATACTATTTACCGCTGGGAGGAGAGAAAATATATCGTACAGTGAAATAAAATAAGGGTGACAATAGTAAGTTAATCAGTACTACTGATCTTGCATGAAGTTACAATGAGTATGGTAAATAGTGGATTAATTATTTTACAAATATGGTGCCATTTTTGAATCTAAATACGGTCATTCTAAAGAAATATAATAGGTGAAAATATGGAAATACTACTTACGTCAGCAAAAGTGTTCAAACTGAAGGTGGGAGAAAAAGTGAAAAGTCTAAGAAGAAACTCACAATTCAGAAATCAAGGTTGTACTAGGAAAAAAAAAAAAGCACGCGTGGCTTTGGAGACGTTCATCCACAAATTTAAGAATTAGTGCAGAAACATTTAAAATGTGTCAATTCTCTAATGCTAACACAAAGACACTGTAACGCATAAAACTTGGTGTTTTTACTAACAGTTTCTTCAAGTTGTTTAGCGTCCTTGAATAGTCTAATGAAAAGGTTAGAAAGTAAATGTTGGCGATAAACCCAGGAATGAGTTCTGCCAAGCAAAATAATCCCCCAGTTGGAGTCCTCCATAGCCCGTGAATTTTTTACAGCGTTGTGCAAACCCCTGGCATCCCTTTGATCTCACACGTAGTTAACCCAGACGTAGTGCTCTTAGGAGCACAGGATGCTTCTCCCTTCTGTGTTGTGGTCACCTTTCGTAAATAACATGAACGTCGTATAAAACCTAACAGTGTATAAACAAGCTGGAAAGGAGTTTGTCCACCAACAAGAAGTACGTTAAACTCCAGAAGATAGTTTACCTGTTCTTACTAAAAATAAGGTACAGCCAACATAAGTAACCACTGACAACCTGTTAGATTCAGGAAAGAAAGTTATACACACAAATATACACACACAATGTTTTGTATCTATCTGTATAAATATAGATATAGATATAGTTCTGGGATGTATACACAAAATATACACACATACATATATGTTGAATTCAGGTGAAACTAAGAAGAGTGTTCTATATACTCATGTAATATGGATTTGGGTTTAAAAATGTAGCACATTCAGTGACATTTTCATATTTTTATAACTACAGGAATAACATTTGGTAATGTTTTAAATTATTTCGTGCAACATAATGATCAAATATTTAAAGTAAACACTACTTACGGTGAAACAGCTATAACTACCTTTGTATTGGCCCACATTAAACGCCGGGTGTGTTTCCTGGTCCCTGAGTGACGTTTACAAATACCCAGAGTGGAGAGAAGCACGTTACTTCTCTCCGTAACACCCTGGTACCCACAACAGCACATAAAGCAGCGCTCGTTCTCGGTAGCACTGAGAACGCTACCTTTCCGCTGCAGCGCCCTTCCGTGCCCCTGGAAGCTCTGTGCATCTCTCACTCACCGCCCCGTACCAAGCATGAAGGTGCCAGCTCAGGAAAGCCTCCGCCACCAACTCCGTCCCCCTGAGTTGGAGGAAGAAAACCTCACGCTGTTTGAAGCGTGAAACAAACCTGCACATCCAATAGCAAAACAGTGCAATTCCATGGCTAAGTAAAAACTGTTATTATGAAAACAAATACGAAAGGTCCGTTTCTCTCCCCTGGGATCACTGGGCCGCACGCATACGGCGTTGTGGACGTACCGGCCTTAGGCCTGTCTAGTCCCTGATGGGTTTTGCAGCTACCAGTGCACCCGCCCGCTAACCTGAGTTCTGGAGTTTTTGTCCTAAGACGTGGAAATGCAAAACAATATTAAGAGAATAGGCATTCTTTCCCCGCAGTCACATCATTTGATCTGTGAACTTCCGTGAAAACCGTTCTGAATAACCTTCGTTTAACGTACCCGGGGAGAACGGGGCATGTTTTAATTTATTCTTCACGTATTTTCATGCAAGGAAGTTCTGTCTTGGAAACAAATCTATCTAATGACTAAATCCACGTACGTGCAATTGCTAATCAAATCTCTCTTCAACAGCGAAGCATTTTTCCAATCCAGGGAAATTTCCTAACCGGCTGCTGAGTGCGGGCGCTCACACGCCGAGCCCAGGCCGTGCCAGCTCTCACAGCCACGGTCAGCGCGGCGAAGACACCCACGTAGCGGCAGCTGCTGCCATCCTGAACCTCTCCACCCGCTGCAGGGAAGCCGCAGACATCCTCTCCAACAAACCGCAGAGTCTGCCTGCCAAGGTAGGCCGGCCAAGAGCCCGGAGGGGGGCAGCGGCTCACAGTGAGAGCCCGCTGCCTGCGCGCACCCGGGCACACTCGCCCCCGGCCCTGCAGCGCGGCCCCCCTCGTCTCGGGAAGAGAACCTGGGCAGCAGTGAGTGTGGGGGGAGGAAGGACCTTGGAGGGAGACGGTGGCGCTTTTGCAGGTTGGGCGCCAGCGCTGGGCCAGGGGTGCGGTAGGAAGCCGGTCGGGGGCAGCTCGATAGATTCCAAACCTCTTTTTGTGTTGGGGACTCTGGCGCACGAGGCGAGAGATTGCCACTGGAATCACGCCGAACAACGGGAGCTTTTCACTGCCTTCGAAGCAAAGATGGTAGGACGTGTTCCATCACACAGCCCCTTGTAAAACACTGGCAAAATTCATGAAATTTCACCATTGTACCTGTGACTGTCGTATAGCCTAAGGGGGTCTGAGTTGCTGTAGTTTTCACGAAGGATGCCTCCCAAAACCTGGATCCGTTAAATCGACAAGACAGGGCCCCGGGGGCGTCTTGAGAACACAGGGCCCAAATTCAAAGCCAAAATCAAATTCTGTGAAGTTTATGGAGCCCCCAGCTTTCTGGAGCTCGCGAAATTAATCACATTTCTCTAATAACCTCTCCTCGCCGACTGACGCAGAGAAGTAGACATCTGTGTTTATGATGCCTTGAGGAAAACAAAGAGCAAAGATCCTTCGTGTCTTGCCTTTTGAGGAGCAGGTTGTGACACTCCAAAGTAACAGTGACCCTCAGAGCGAGCCTGTGCTTCCTGCGGTCACAGGGACCTGTAACTCCGGTCCACGCCAAGGGCTGTTAAAAGAAGTTATTTTCCTCCCTAGACAGCTGAAGCCAGCTGGAGGAGAGTGCCCGGGCTTATTTGGAGAAGAGATGTTACCCTTGCTTTCAGCGGAAGATGGCCCAGGTTAAACTCTAACCCGAAACTCGGCGAGCACAGGCTCTAGCTCTCTTTTCCCTTTAAGCTCAGCCCGTCCCCGGCGTGGTCAGCTGCCACCTGTGCCGTGTGCCAGGCCTTCAGGAGGGCAGGGCGCACAGTGCATCGAGCCTTTGACAGAAGAATCAGAATTAGCTTCTGGACAAATCTCAGCCAAGTAAACCCCAGGAAGAGTTGGTGGCCAAAAACCACTCAAAAACAATTTTTAAACAAATGAGGTTCTTAAACAAAGAAAAACACATTGCCTCAAAAATATAAAGAAAATGCCAAGCTCTCCAAAATCACAGGCAGAAATTATGTACATAAATGAATGATGTAGGGTCCTTTCAAATGTAACTTTGGTTATTTTTAAATTCATTTTTTAAAACCTGAATACATTCCTTCTTTTTAAAGGGATATTCTAATATACAGCTTGTTGGAGAAATACTAAACTATCTTCCTTCTTGGTGCTTTATTCTTTGTCTAGGCTGTCCTACAAGAATAAAAGTGCCGATATTATAATGGTTAAAGCTGCTTAAATTACTTGAGTAAATGGTTGTAGAGTGAAGGCTTTTCATCTGCACAGGTAGATGCTTTTTGTTCCTCAGAATTCTGCCTTTAACCTTTATATTCTCCGTGTTCTATTAATTGCTGGAGCCAAACAATGAATCAAACAAGGATGAGTAAACTTTGAAGGTATTTTCCCTTATCGATATATGCTCTTCTCTTTTTAAAACACATTTCTGGTCAGAAAAGTGACTGTTAAATCGGCACATTTCGAAAATTCAAAGAGCGGACTTGCTGTGTGTATTTGTTGCTCTGCGCCGGGGTCGCTCTGTGGAGCTGATACGCCTGTCCCAGGCGACAGGAACCCCTGCATGTCTCAGCCTCCAAACTGCCAGCCAAGCCCCAACTGCAAAGCCAAACCACTGATGATAAGGGTGGAAGAGGCAGACAGTGCCCCAGTCGGCTTTTAGGAAGAGTTTGTGATGCTGGCAGTTTTAGGAACCTTCTTCCCACGAAAATTGTCTTGTTTGACATCGTGGTTGTTAAAATAGGATCACTGTGGCACCCTACACTGTCACCTGGTACAGAATCCTTCTTCCAGGCCTGCATTTGCACACAACTGTAACAGTTTGCAGAATTCTATCCTGGTTGGATCCTATTTTCTGAATATAAAAGAGAACCTCATAAATTCCTGAAACCACAAAAGGTAATTATTGTAACAAAAAAAAAAAAAAGAGAGAGAGAGAAAAAGCCAAAGTAATTAACCCTGAAAAATGGGCTCTGATCAAACAGTGCCCAGTGACAGCCATTTCTTTTTTTTTTTAATAGATCTTTACTGGAGTATAATTGCTTCACAATACCGTGATAGTTTCTGTTGCACAACAAAGTGAATCGGCCATATGCATACACATGTCCCCATGTCCCCTCTCTCTTGAGCCTGCCTCCCATCCTCCCTATCCCACCCCTCTAGGTCATTGCAAAGCGCCAAGCCGATCTCCCTGTGCTATGCGGCTGCTTCCCACCAGCCAACTATTTTACATTCGGTAGTGTATATATGTCAATGCTACTCTCACTTCGCCCCAGCTTCGCCCTCCCATCACATGTCCTCAAGTCCATTCACTATGTCTACTTCTTTATTCCTGCCCTGCAACTAAGTTCATCAGAACCTTTTTTTTTTAGATTCCATATATAGGTGTTAGCATACAGTATTTGCTTTTCTCTTTCTGACTTACTTCACTCTGTATGACAGACTCTAGGTCCATCCACCTCACTACAAATAACTCAATTTCATTTCTTTTTATGGCTGAGTAATATTCCGTTGTATATATGTGCCACATCTTCTTTATCCATTCATCTGTCGATGGACATTTAGGTTGGTCCCATGTCCTGGCTATTGTAAATAGTGCTGCAATAAACATTGTGGTGCATGTCTCTTTTTGAATTATGGTTTTCTCAGGGTATATGCCCAGTGGTGGGATTGCTGTGTCATATGGTAGTTCTATTTTTAGTTTTTTAAGGAACCTCCGTACTGTTTTCCATAGCGGTTGTATCAATTTACCTTCCCACAAATGGTGCAGGAGGGTTCCCTTTTCACCACACCCTTTCCAGCATCTATTGTTTCTAGCTTTTTTGTGGTGCAGGAGGGTTCCCTTTTCACCACACCCTTTCCAGCATTTATTGTTTCTAGCTTTTTTGATAATGGCCATTCTGACCGGCGTGAGGTGATACCTCATTGTAGTTTTGATTTGCATTTCTCTAATAATTAGTGATGTTGAGCATCTTTTCTTGTGCCTCTTGGCCACCTGTATGTCTTCCTTGGAGAAATGTCTATTTAGATCTTCCACCCATTTTTTAACTGGATTGTTTGTTTTTTTGATATTGAGCTCCATGAGCAGTTTGTATATTTTGGAGATTAATCCTTTGTCTGTTGTTTCATTTGCAAATATTTTCTCCCATTCTGAGGATTGTGTTTTTGTCTTGTTTATGGTTTCCTTTGATGTGCAAAAGCTTTTAAGTTTAATTAAGTCCCATTTGTTTATTTTTGTTTTTAATTTCTGTTTTTCTAGGAGGTTGATCAAAAAGGACCTTCCTGTGATTTATGACATAGAGTGTTATGCCTATGTTTTCCTCTAACAGTTTGATAGTGTCTGGCCTTATATTTATGTCCTTAATACATTTTGAGTTTATTTTTGGGTATGGTGTTAGGGAGTGTTCTAATTTCATTCTTTGACATGTAGCTGTCCAGTTTTCCCAGCACCACTTATTGAGGAGGATATCTTTTCTCCATTGTATATTCTTGCTTCCTTTATAAAAAATACAGTTACCTATGTGCATGGGTTTATCTCTGGGCTTTCTATCCTGTTCCATAGATTTATATTTCTGTTTTTCTGCCAGTACCATACTGTCTTGATTAATGTAGCTTTGTAATATAGTCTGAAGTCCTGGAGCCTGATTCTTCCAGCTCCATTTTTCTTTCTCAAGATTACTTCAGCTACTTGGGGTCTTTTGTGTTTCCATACAAATTGTGAAACATTTTGTTTTATTTATGTTAAAAATGCCATTGGTAGTTTCATAGGGATTACATTGAATACGTAGATTGCTTTGGGTAGAATAGTCATTTTCACAATGTTAATTCTTCCAATCCAAGAACATGGTATATCTCTCCATTTGCTTGTGTCATGTTTAATTTCTTTCATCAGTGTCTTATAATTTTTTGCATACAGGTCTTTTTTCTCCTTAGGTGAGTTTATTCCTAGGTATTTTATTCTTTTTGTTGCAGTGGTAAATGGGAGTGTTTCTTGATTTCTCTTTCAGTTTTTTCAGCATTAGTGTATAGGAATGCAAGAGATTTCTGTGCATTAATTTTGTATCCTGCTACATTACCAAAT
>NC_041228.1:78906240-78915120 GCF_002837175.3 Physeter macrocephalus
TTTCTGCATCTATTGAGATGATCATATGGTTTTTAATCCTTAATTTGTTAATGTGGTGTATCACATTGAATGATTTGCATATATTGAAGAATCTTTGCATCCCTGGGACAAATCCCACTTGATCATGGTGTATGATCCTTTTAATGTTCTGTAGGATTCTGTTTGCTGGTATTTTGTTCAGGATTTTTGCATCTCTTTTCATCAGTGATATTGGCCTATAATTTTCTTTTTTTGTGATATCTTTTTTTGGTTTTGGTATCAGGGTGATGGTGGCTTCGTAGAATGAATTTGGGAGTGTTTCTCCCTCTGCAATCTTTTGCAAGAGTTTGGGAAGGATCGATGTTCGCTCTTCTCTAAATGTTGGATAGAATTCGCCTGTGAAGCCATGTGGCAGCCATCTCTATTGTCTGTGTGGCCCTCTGCTCTGTGCCCTTTGCTTAATGTAGGATTAAGTGTAAACAGTCTTCCCGTCCACATTGAATACTATCCTGATTCTCTCTCCACCAGGATTTGGTGTTGCCTCCGTGGCAGGCTGTCAGTACGTTTGTTTTTTCTAGCCAAAATCCATAGATGTCTTGAGTTCCTCCTAGCTTAGAAAGAAGGATACGCAGCTTTTCCCTACCATCCCTGGGACAAATCCCACTTGATCATGGTGTATGATCCTTTTAATGTTCTGTAGGATTCTGTTTGCTGGTATTTTGTTCAGGATTTTTGCATCTCTTTTCATCAGTGATATTGGCCTATAATTTTCTTTTTTTGTGATATCTTTTTTTGGTTTTGGTATCAGGGTGATGGTGGCTTCGTAGAATGAATTTGGGAGTGTTTCTCCCTCTGCAATCTTTTGCAAGAGTTTGGGAAGGATCGATGTTCGCTCTTCTCTAAATGTTGGATAGAATTCGCCTGTGAAGCCATGTGGCAGCCATCTCTATTGTCTGTGTGGCCCTCTGCTCTGTGCCCTTTGCTTAATGTAGGATTAAGTGTAAACAGTCTTCCCGTCCACATTGAATACTATCCTGATTCTCTCTCCACCAGGATTTGGTGTTGCCTCCGTGGCAGGCTGTCAGTACGTTTGTTTTTTCTAGCCAAAATCCATAGATGTCTTGAGTTCCTAGCTTAGAAAGAAGGATATGCAGCTTTTCTCTACTCTTGACTTCTATAGCAGAGCATAGAAGCATTTTTGGTGTACCAGAGATATTCTGGCAGATGGACTCAGCTGTCCCACCTGAAGGGTCTGTAGGTGCTGGACTGCCCAAGCACAGGTTAGAGCCCCTCAGAGACCCCGCCTTCAAGGAGCTTACAGTAAGAGAAGGACAAAAGAAGTGGTCGTTCCAGGTGGAGAACTGGGTCTTCAGAGGTGACGTTCCTGAGGTTCAGGGGAGGCATGGGTGGCTTGTAGGGAATTTGATCAGAATTTGGACAAGGGATTTATTTTCCTCTGCCTCCATGTCCTTCCCTTTACCCGATGAGCTTCTCTGAAGTTGCTTAAAGAGCCCAAGAGGAGAACAAATTACAGATCATGTGCAGGAGCGTGACCTTGTTAAAATCAAGCCAAAGGACACTAACCTTGAGATCGCCTTCATCCACGGGTCGGAGCTAATACAGATTTGTTTTTCATGCTGTGTGCAGACTCACAGCTGACTCCAGGTTTATTGGGAGACCTGAATCCGTGATTTTGAAAATCCCTACTCTGCTGGAAGATAAGGGGGTGAAGGCAGACTTCAGAGATGCAAGAGAACATCTTCTAAAGACAGCGAAGGACGATAGGCACGGTCCAAAGTGTTCTACTCCTTCCAAAATTTCTCAGCCTGAGCGTCTGCCCACCCAACACTCAGACGCCTCCTTCACGGCTCCTCCCCAGCACTGAGCTGAGATGCCAGGGCTAACAATGCCCATCGCTGCCCAAGCTTGAGCCCACCACATCCTGAAAGTAGATCTTAGAAGGAATTGTTTATTTGTTAAAATCCAGTCCAGCACGTACCCAGCGGGCCTACGCCGCCTAAATCACTTGTGCGTGTTTTAAGTATCTCTCTGAGGAATCGAGTCAGGAGGAAAAGTTAGTAATAGCAATCCTTAATGGAGATTGTCGTGGTTACGGGTCCTTTTGTCTGAAGGATGAACCCCGTCTCAATGCTAGCACGGTCCTTGGTGCTGAGATTTGTATACTGTACTTTACTTCCATTTGGAATTAATGTGAGTTTGCAGAGCTCACATGGACCACAGCTTCCATCACTCCCCCTTTAGTCTGGGGACGGGTGCTCCCGAGATGAGGGCGGGGCTGAGTAGAAGCGGGCGGCATAAGGAGGGAGCGGCGGGGCTCTGCCACGTTCCCTAAGACCCGAGCTCCATCCTCCTTCTTCCCCATCTTTCTCCTCCTCTTCCTCCCCTCAGCAGAGGTAGGAATAGGCACACTGTCTATCTTTATCCCGATCGCTGCCGCTTGCCAAGCGCTCTGTTGTTTGTTTTGGTGTTTTCCCCACCTGTTTAGACAAAGTGGCATATGCACAGTGTGCCTTGAAAGAAAACAAAAAATTGACACTTGCTTGAAATGTTTAAAGTTCAAAGTCTGTTTTGTGCTTGAACAAGGCGTAGACACAGCAGGATGTCACGTCGCCGTTCCTGCTGCCTCTGCTCTCAGAAATAGCCTGGCGGCTCTGGGGGTGGTTAGAATCCAAAAGCAGCCTTTTGCGGTAGCTTTAACATGAAGTCAGAGGATGCTATAGAATGTGAGTGAAATGTCCTGAGGGACCTGAGTCGGGATCTCAAGGAACCAGCTGACACGTATGGGGAAACTGCCTCTTTTCCTCAGCGTGGAACAGCATAGGGAGGTCTCTTCGGGTCCAAAAACCTAATCAAATTATTCTTATTATCAGTTGTTGTTTATTGAACACCTACTATGTGCCAGGCACTGTAAATAAGCACTCTGCCCATAATAATCCTTTTTAATCCTTCTAGAAACTCTGTAAAGCAGATACGATTATCCCATTTTGCAGGTGAAGAAAAGTAGTGTGGAGATACTAAATAACTGCTTCCGAGTGGCACAGCTATAGCCACTGGAGCAAAAATTTGAATCCACATGCGTCTAACTTCTGACCCTCCTGAAGGGTTTATCATTCCCTGGTGTACAGACTCCTGGCCCACCAAGAGTTTTCACTGTGATTCCAAGTGCCAGGCAAAGACTTGGGGGAAATGGTTATGAATTTAACTTTAATTTTATACCTTATATCAGCCACTTGATTCTCCTCTGAATTCCATCACTGGATTTATATTGAGTACATTTCACAAGTCTATACTCTTAACAGTTTTAGTATTTGATTGCTGTTTAGTAAGAATAAGATGTTTTCAGTTCATTGATTTATTTTACTTTGTTTATTTATTTTATATGTTTGTGGCATGCGGGATCTTCGTTCCCGGACCAGGGATCGAACCCGCACCCCTGCAGTGGAAGCGCAGTCTTAACCACTGGACCGCCAGGGAAGTCTCTCATTTGTTTATTGTTAATACCCTGCCTACTTATTTTTTTTTTTTTGAGGATAGGCAGGAGGATTTTTTAATATTTTAATTTAATTTTTATTTTATATTAGAGTGTAGTTGATGTACAAGGTTGTGTTCGTTTACAGTGTACAGCAAAGTGATTCAGTTGTACGTACACATATATCCATTCTTTTTCAGATTCTTTTCCCATAAAGGTTATTACAGAGTACTGAGTAGAGTGCCCTGTGCTATAAATAGCACAGGATAAATTAGGAGTTTGGGATTAACATATACACACTACTATATATAAAACAGATAATCAACAAGGACCTTCTGTATAGCACAGAGAACTCTACTCAATACCCTGCCTACTTTGAAAACATTTCAGAGGACTTTCGATACCAGAAAGATACTCCCCCAAGCAGACTCCCTGAAGCACAAGCAGAAGAGCAGAAGTGGCAGGTTGGAAGCAGAAGCCAGGCTGCGGGCCACCTGTCTGCATGTCCTTTTAGCCCAGTCACAAAGGCAGGGTGGTGGGGCCCTCTCTCGTATTAACAGAAAACCTGCCAAATAAGGAAAACGAGGCTATCTTATCCTATCAATGTCTTGAAAGTTAATGCTTTTCATAATCAGAACATTTAAGGTAAAATTACAATTTTGCTTTTTTTTACTTCATCACCATCTTTGAATGTAAGATCATTTTTAATTGTTGAAACAACAGAAGATCATCATTTGCCCGGAAAATATTGGAGGAAAACAGCCATTGGCCTATCCTCTAACTACAAATGCAAGAATTTCTGTGTTTTCCTGTTTGCTCTTCTGCAGAAAATGAATTTCTCCCCATTTTCCCTAGCTGTACACATAGCCAGCATGCCAGGCTGTCTCCTGCTTTCAGTGACATAAGTCTTTTCCCTGTTGCAACAAACTTCTCATAATTATCACTTGACTGAGCACATAACATGCCATTTTTAAAAATTTATTTATTTTTATTTTTATTTATTTTTGGCTGCGTTGGGTCTTTGTTGCTGTGCGCGGGCTTTCCCTAGTTGTGGCGAGCGGGGGCTACTCTTCGTTGCGGTGCGCAGGCTTCTCATTGCGGTGGCTTCCCTTGTTGCGGAGCATGGGCTGTAGGCGCACGGGCTCCGTAGTTGCGGCACGTGGGCTCAGTAGTTGTGGCGCGCGGGCTCTAGAGCGCAGGCTCAGTAGTTGTGGCGCACGGGCTTAGTTGCTCCGCGGCATGTGGGATCTTCCCGGACCAGGGCTCCAACCCGTGTCCCCTGCATTGGCAGGCGGATTCTTAACCCTTGCGCCGCCAGGGAAGCCCTTTTTTAAAATTTATTTATTTTTATTTTGTTTTATTTTTGTAACATGCCATTTAATAGATGCAGCGCAGTATCATTTCTCTGTTGGCAGACATCTGAGTCACTTCTTATTTTATAGCACAGATAAGACTTATAATGAAAAATTATCTCAGCTTTCAGTTGAATAATAATTTATAATTGTATAATTTATATATAAATTATATAACTTAAAATAATAATTTATAGTCTATTTCACTAAAAATGTCTTGTATGCACAAAATAAGCTCCTTGAAGTGGGGACACTGTACGTTTCAGTTTTCTTTTCCCCGTAAATATCGTGGCTTGAAAATATTCTGTGCTTTCTCAGTCATTTCATGAACAAATACATCTGTATTATTACAGGTAGCATCTGTAACTCAAAAGTAGCTGAACTAGATGGTCACTGATGTCGCTCCAGAGTTGGAAAGTGTATGAGTAGTGTTAGACCAGCCTCAAAAAGCTTAAAATTCAAATAATGAAAACAAGGGTCTAAAACAGCCCTTTCAGAAATGAGTGTACTAGGCTTCGGACTGGGGGTCCATGTCAGGGGGGAGCCGCTCCTTCCCCCTCCTGCCGCCCCTCCCACCCTGTCCTCATTGTTCTGCTATTTGGAGTTTCAAGCACAGAGAGAAGTGATGTCTGTTGATACTGCTCTGAATAAAATCCATGCAGTAAACGTCTGATCCACCCATCCACGGGCAGAAAGGGGCCCTTCCCTGGTGCTGTGTGTAATTGTTGAACGCGTCTGTGAGCTCACTTAAAGCCCATCTGTACCCGCACGGCCTCCTGCTCCCCACAGCCCGGTCAGGTGCGCAGAGCAGCCGGCTGGGGCACGGGGTGCAGAAAAGCACCTCTTTTAAACATTAGGAGTGATTCTTTTTTTCAATCAGCCCATGATTACTCAAGATGTAGGACCATCACAACTCTGAGAATCTCCGATTTTTTAATTTACTCATTGGAAGTTTTTTTTTTCCTGTAAAAGCTAAAATATATATTAGTGTTGTCTTGGAATAGTTGGGTTTTTTTCAGCAAGGCTCCAATCTGCACTATTTATGGGTTTTGCACTATAAAACACTGCAGCCCAGTCACGTGGCTCCTTTTTCCTAAGCCATCTGTCACAGAGGTCTGGAATTTTATGTGAATGTTGGTTGTGCAGTCTTAACCCAAGTTTTTTATTTTTTTTATGAAAAATGTCAGCAACTACAATATTTAGCATTTTACTTTACATTGGCCATTAAACTTGATAGCTATAGCTCTGTTTCATTGCTATAGTTGCGTATCAGCTATGAAGCCAAAAATTGCTTCGATGTACTCCTGGCAGAATACATTGTATCACGGAGAGAGCACGTAGCACTGATATGGTTAATATCTTGGATTTTTGTAACTAAGGTTTATTAATGCTGGGATAAAAACGTATTTGATATTATACAGATGGCATAAGATGTGGTGGTTACTAAGTTATTATCCCGGATAAGCTGTACTGTGAAATTCAGGGCTTAAAACGATCACGGGAGATTAAACTATTTACTGAAAAGGACAGAAAGATATGACCAAACATCTTAGCACAAATACATTAGAAGTGTATTTACCCCCCACAAATATAATAGAGCATTTCTACCTCATAGGCTGAGAGATTGAGAACAGGAACTTTGCAGGTCAAACACGCAAACAGAAGAGAGGCTTTTATTTTTCAACTCAGGCGGCCGCTCCGGTGGATCACGTCTCAGGGGGAACCCCTGGGGAGGGGGTATGGGTGCAGTGTAAATGGGGAGTTAAAAGAAACCCCTGGGAAGTAACCGTCAGGGATCTGAGGAGCATATCCAGAGAAGACTTCCGCTTTGCCGGCCAAAAGGAAAAGAAAAGAGACATTGTCCGGAAGCTAATTGTGAACTGATGGATGACGGTTACAATGCTGCTCAGGTATTCATTTGACCCACTTGCGAGGGTGACGAGCCCGTTCGCCCCGCCTTCTGGGAGTTACTGCCTGGCGGTGTTCACGGTTCAGGGCCATGCGTGCCATCCTCGGGCACGTGAGTTGTGGAAGGTCCGGGGCACATGGGGACTTTGTTGGCACTCGAACCTTAAAAAGAAAACGAAGCTTAGCCAAAGGTCTCCTGAAGAGAAACGCCGTGAGGTAGAAGTCAAGTCTCATAGTGAGTATCTGGAAAAGAATCACCTTTACTTTGGAGTTTTCACTGTGGAACTTACCCCCCGCTGCCCAGCCCGTCCTGTCATGTGACACCTGGTACCTCCGCTCCAGGCCCCCAGGGGAACTTTCGTTTACACCGCCCGCCTCGCCCAACACGCCCGCCACGAGTTAACCAAGCTTTTCTGGCGCAAGGCATCCGGGGTAAAATGTCACTTTCATACTAATCTAATATAGTTCTCGTATTTCCCGGTAAAAAGTCTCTTCCAGCTGGTTGTTTGTGCGTGTTTTTCACGTTAGATTAATATTGTGATGGGGGAAGAAAATTGTGCCTCTTTATAAACTCAAGTGTTAACGCTTCAGAGGATGAATTGGGAGTGATAATTCTGCAAACTAGAAAGGAAGGTTTAAAGCTAAACTTGGGGGAAAAAAAAAGATAAAACAGGTTTTTCCAGTACATTTAGTATTTGGACCATCTTATTTATATTAGGCTTACTTTGTTTAAACCCAGAAACACAAAGCTCACTAATGGGGCTGCTCTGAAAAGTCTGCCTAAGAATTGAACATTAACCAAAGCAAATCAGAAAGCTAGATTTAAAATCAGCTATACTTACATAAAAGCTTGCATTTAAAATGATCCCTTAAAAGCCCACATGGCTAGGCTACCACTGCAAACTGCTTAAATGTTTTTCTGTTTCCTATTGTACACCAGGGAGCCGAGATAGAAGTGGATGAAAATGGCACACTGGACTTAAGCATGAAAAAAAACCGAATCCTGGACAAAGCTGCACCCCTAACTTCCGCTAACCCTTCTCTTCCAACTGCTTCCTCTTCCCCATTCAAAACCAGCAGCCTGTTGGTCAATGCCGCCTTCTACCAGGCCCTCTGTGATCACGAGGGCTGGGACACGCCTATCAACTATAGCAAAGCTCACGGGAAGACAGAGGAGGAGAAAGAGGTATTGTTTCAATGTGGCCGATAAGCTTGAGACGGAGCGTGATCGGAGGGTGTGGTCAGCTTTTTCCTCCTGGATTAATTCTCACAATCCTGTGTAGATAATACGTAATTCTGTACCTTGTTTTCGATTTTGGTAAAACGATGGTTTTAAATTTCAGGAGGAATTTATAAATGAATCCAACGTTTCCCGCCCCTTGCCTAAAACACTATGTCATCAGAGTGCGTTGTACCCCCGTTACGGCCGAGTAGTGTGCGCTGCGTGAGAGGTGATGTCACCTCTCCCTCGGACACGGCAGCCTGTGAGGGGCAGGGTGTCACTCGACACCAAGCCGCCAGCCTCCGGGTGCCGCGGAACACGAGAACGGATGCGGGGCAAGGATGCATCCCGTCAAATTCCTTTCCGTGGTTTCGTGGAAGGATGGCGTTGGCACCCCTATGTGCAGAGCCGTGGTCCGGGGCCTGATCGTGGACGTGGGATGTCTCAGTCACGGCAACTCCAGAGCTGTGGGCCGCGTTATCCTTGGAGGTGGCGTCACCCCTGGAAGCCAGACACGGTGGCCGTGCGGGAATTCATCAGCCCACATCTCACAGCTGGAGCGCCCTGGCTGGGTCTGATTGGCCTTGACTCAGTGTCATTCGAAGGGGTTCATGGCCACACGCTCTCCTGGTTAGACTCAGTGACGTTGCAGATGTGGCCCCAGCTTTACTGTAGGTGATTCTGTTTGTCAGGGAAGTGGTTGCTACTTGCCAGTTGACGTGTTTAAAGAACTGAAATAGGCGTTTGAAAGGGTGTATCGTCACCTTTTTTGGTGGTGTGACGCTCAGAGGCTTTGGTGGAAGGCTAATTTCGTTTAGCATGTGCTTCATGTTTTGTTGGAGTTGATTTACAGTATCCTGTGAGTGTCAGGTACAGCACAGCGGCTCAGTTATACGTGTGTGTGTGTGTGTGTGTGTGTGTATTCTTTT
>NC_041228.1:78915375-78935272 GCF_002837175.3 Physeter macrocephalus
GTCGTGGCCTCTCCCGTTGCGGAGCACAGGCTCCGGACGCGCAGGCTCAGCGGCCACGGCTCACGGGCCCAGCCGCTCCGCGGCACGTGGGATCCTCCCGGACCGGGGCACGAACCCGCATCCCCTGCATCGGCAGGCGGACTCCCAACCACCGCGCCGCCAGGGAAGCCCGTATATGTATTCTTTTTCAGATTCTTTCCCTTATAGGTTATTGTGTAATAGTGAGTATAGTTCCTTGTGTGATTTAGCATCTACTTTAACATCTCAGGGCATGAGTCAGTGTCAATGGCAGTGATGACAAGATTGGGTTGTTTCCTGTTCCCCTGCTTTCCCTCCCTCCCTCCCTCCCTCCGCACACTCTCACTGTGATCCCCACGTCCAGGCAGTAAGATCGGTCCTGAGGATGCAGCACCACCTGGCACACGCTTCCTGCACGTGCTTCCTCCACGCGCGTGCTCGGTCTGGTAGGAGGACCGACCTGTAACCAAGCTCACGGACCAGCGAGTAGCTAAGCAGGCACGCAGAGTAGACGGGTGGGCGGGAGGAGCCCCCAGGACCCAAGGCAGGCTCTGCATCACCACTGGCCGCACCGTCATGGGGAGGGTGGGGGGACTGACACAGCAGCAGCTTCAGGTTGGAGTCTGCCATACGGGGTAGAGTCATTGTCATCCTGCTTGGCTTTTAAAAATTCACCCAAGGGCTTCCCTGGTGGCGCAGTGGTTAAGACTCCGCCTGCCGATGCAGGGGACACGGGTTGGAGCCCTGGTCCGGGAAGATCCCACGTGCCGCGGAGCAACTAAGCCCGTGCGCCACAACTACTGAGCGTGTGCTCTAGAGCCCGCGCGCCACAACTACTGAGCCCACGTGCCACAACTACTGAAGCCCGCGCGCCTAGAGCCCGTGCTCCGCAACAAGAGAAGCCACCGCAATGAGAAGCCCGCGCACCGCAACGAAGAGTAGCCCCCGCTCAGCGCAACTAGAGAAAGCCCGCACACAGCAACGAAGACCCAACGCAGCCCAAAATAAAATAAATAAATTTATTTAAAAGGAATTCACCCAAGTATTTAGGGATGGTCTTAGTTAATCTATCATAACACTGTTTTAGAAGAACTCTTTCTTAAATCGTATACATTTGACTCTAATACATATAAAACTGACCCTGCAACGTGTAAGAAGCTGCTGCGCCTCAGGTGGTGACTGTGAACCGGTGAGTGTGCATCTCGGCCCTCTTCCACATCGCCGGCTGCTTCAGCTGTGCAAAGTCACAGAAGTTACACCTAACTTACGTCATCGTACAATCCAGAAATCTGCTGGTATTCGCATTAGCGATCGCTCGGCGCGCGGGTCTGAGATGGAAGTCAGGAGGCGGGGGGAGTGGGCTGAGAGCAAGTTTGTTGCTTGGGTGCAGTCCGTGCACATCAGCTCCTGAGACGGGGGACACCCCCGGTCCGTGAGACCCCCGATTGCCAACCGGGCCTATTCCACTCCCCACAGGGGGACCTAATCCCAGTTACGAGGCCTGGAGGTGGAGGTCCAGTCAAAGGCACGTGGCACGGAGGACGGCCCCTTCCGGATAAGCATAACGGCGCCCCTGTTCTTGGGTGATCCTGCTGGAAGGAAACCCCCCGTGTTGGGGAGTCTCGGTGCCGTGTGCAGGGGGCTTAGACGTTCTGTCCTCACCCCTGCGAGCCCGCTGTACACAGACCAAGGTCCCCGTTGACCAGCAGTCTCCTTTCTGTTCACACACAGTCAGGCGTCCAGTCCAGTCCCGACCATTCCCGACCAGTAACGAAGCATAGTGGGTTCTTGTTCCCCTTCAGGGTGCTTGTGTCATTTGACATCGGTTATAAGTTTGTGCGGCGACGTCTACAGGGTACCCCTCGTATTCTGGGACGCTCCTGCTGCTTGGGGGTCTGGTGACCACCTCAGGGACCTCCTTGTATGTGCTTCTTATCCCTCAGATCGCCGGAAAGTTCAGTCTCACGACAAATATTCTCTCTTCATCAAAACGCGTGGATTCATCCAGGCGGCTTTAGGGGTTCCGCTGGAGTACGTTCCTAGCGAAGGCTTAGGGACCTGTGACAGTGTTCAACCTGCCAGCAAAATCATGGGGAAGATGATCTGTTTAGATTAGATTTCTGCTCCTTCCAGAATGGCTTACCTCCTTCAGGTCTGATAGCGTAGGCTCACTGCTACAAATGGCAACCTAAGTATTCTGACGTCCGGAATTGACAAGCTAAGTGGAAATTCAACGTTACTGAGAGCAACAAAGAGGACTTGGGAGACATCAGCTGAGTTCTTGGAGTCCAAGTGCTTGCACTAGGTTTGAGTTGACAAAATACGGTTTAAGCCTAATGCCTATTGTCGCGGTCTGAACGTGGGTGGTTCGTTGCTGGGGCGCTGTCCCCCCGGGGACACACACAAAGGTGCTTCTGAACCCCTGTAACTCCTGGGACAGTTCCTCACCCTTGTTCTTTGTGCCTTCGTCCGTGCCAAGGTAATTTACTAATAGAGAGTATTTTTCACATTTTGTTCTGAATCCCTAAATGAAAAATGTGATGCTCGATAGTTATTATTTTGAAAAAGTAGATTGTATTCAATGTCCTCGTTGGGAAGGTGGCAGAGGAAGGCCATGTTGAGTGAGTATAACGATTAAAGGTCTTTATAAACAGCATCTCATTATCCTAACAGTTCTGAAAAGCAGGCTTATTATCCAAGTTTCTAGAGGAGACAATTGAGGCTTGCCCGGGGTAAAGTTGTTGTTCTTTGGTCATACAGAAAATAAGTAATGGCCCTGGGCTTCCCTAAAATGAAGAAAAGGGAGAGGGAGAAAATGGAGGAAAGGAAAAGAAAAAAGTACACACGAAAATGGAGACAGCTAGGAAATATTGAGAAAAAGCAGGAAGGAAAGAGAAAAGAGAATAATGAAGCAGTGGTACTTGGCCAGGTGTGTGCTGGAGACCACAGCGATTTCGGTGCCTCTCAGAATGGCAGGACCAGAGCCCCTGAGCCCGGTTGCAGGACGTGACTCCACGTGACCGCACAAACCAGGGACGGATAGTGCTGGCTCTCCTTCCCGTGAGCTCCGCAGAGACGCTGCTCGGGGCCCCAGCGGAGCTCTGTGAACGTGGACTGTTCCCACCTCCGCAGCCCCGCACATCCCACACGAGACTCACACCCGTTCCCACAACCAGAAACTGGGCGCTTATTTCCAATTCATTGTTATCTAGTTCATATGCACAACAGTTGCCTCATTTTGGTGGTAATTTTCAGAAAATATTGTCTGTCTCTCTCAGTGAAATAGCCTGTCCAGATGCCCTCTAAAAAAAAAATCCTGAATCTGGAAAAAACTCAAACTATCTCGAAAGGAAAATGCTGAGAAATAACTAGGGCCATCAGTTTCATTCAACTGTCAGTTCTCCAAAGATTTCAGGGCTTCAGATGTTAAAAGTGCCAGATGCTATTATCTGTTATTCATGTTCCCATTATGTTCTGGTCTTTACTGAAATCTATATAAACTTCTATCTGTACATTAAAGGGATTTCATTGCACCCATATACTCTCTAAACACACACATATATGTATGCCACATTTTCTGTTTATGTCTCCCCAATATAAATTTAGTATTTTCAAAATGATACTTTAAATGTTGAAAAAATTCTGACAAATGATGTTGACATATTTTTATGGTGTGCTATTTAGGAGTTTATCCAATATAAACTGCTTCTGTAACAAAATTAAGCATTCTTATAGTGACGGTCACCCGTATTTTAATACCTGTGCTCTCTGCAAGCTTCTAGAGGTAGAATGCTGAGCAAAAAAAAAAAGGGAAAAGGACAATTATTTCATAATGCAATCACATACCCAAGAGTCCATAGTTTTTAAAAGAAGTTACAAAATATTTAAAAGGTCATATCCAATAAAATTATCCTATTGAGACATCACCACATACTACTGTGCTAAGTTAAATACCATATATTCTGCAAGCATTAATTTTGAATGCATTTGAGTCAAATAAGTTAAACTTTCATAGCTGATCATTTCTTTCAAAATCCCTTATTCCCTTGTCTTCCATAATGTGCAGATTCAACAAACAACAGCTAATGACCTTTATGTGTTCATCTGTAAATGTACATGCCTCCTTAGAGATACTTTGCTCTTGTTCATCACAAAGAAAATAATAAAATAGCTCTTTTTCACTTTATGCCATTTTTGTGAAAAATTCAGCATCTGAACAGAAAAAACAAAAGCTGTTCCACACTGAGACAAAACTGGATTTATCATTTGCATCTACTTTCAAAAGGCCAAGACGTTTGTAAATTATAGTGGAAAACACCACCCGGGCTGAATCCAGGTAGCTCCAAATGAAACGGAATGTAGTGCTAATGCTTCGCTTTAGGCGTTTACACTGTGAAACGTGAAAAGGATAAGCATAATTCGCTTCTTTTCTATAGATTCCACGGAAGCAGCATTAAAATAGCCCTTCTCTTCTACCTTAGTAGACAACATCATCAAACACCTATTTCTCTTTATTTTTCAGGGGTGTATTATTATCTGCTACTATTTTCAAACATTAATCAATAATATAAAATGGAATACTCAGTATTAAAAATAATATGAAAGAAGAAATTAGACCAAACCAGGTTTTATTAATTTGGTCTGAAGATAATGTTACTTGAGGTAGTGTAAACGTATTTACCACTGTGTGGTCCTATGTAAAATAATTGATTGACCTGTTATCCAAGTAATTAATGAAAGAAATTGCATTTGCCTTTATGACTGAGATGAAGGCTTAGAGTTTTTCTTTGTTTGGGAAAATCCGGGGATTTTGTTTTTCCACTGATTTTGGGTGTAGACTCAGGTTTATTAAAATTGTATTTGCCCTTGCAATTTCATATTCATTTGATTTAAATGAGATTTACCTTGAATAACTCAAAATTGTTTTCTCACCTGAAATGGATCAATACTTTTGAGATTTAGGAGACAGTTTTTTTATATTCGTTAATCTGATTTTAATATTAAATCCAGAACGTATTATATTTACTGGATATAAACTTAATGATAAAAGTAAGCTAATTATGTGACTGAATAAAACCATCATGAGTTTTCTGTAAGATAATATATCAGATGGTAAATAAATGATTGAAAGGATCAATGAGATTTCCTTATGAAATCAGGATCAGTACCAAGCTTAAAATAAGGCCATGAAAATTAGTGATAACCCAACAAGAAATTCCATCCATGAGTAAAACCATTACAAAATGCCAACTTAGCAAAAGAGGTAATTTAAGAAAAACAGGAAGTGATGTGAGACTAAAAGCAATTATCCAGAAAAATCAAGCTAAATGTTGCCTAGATATTGTGGACTCAGTGAGTACATATTTAAATAAACAATTTAAATCTTAATTATTTCTGCTTAGCAGAAAGGACATTCTACTAACCTAAATTTACTTCTTCCTTCTCTGTTTGAAAATATGTGTGATTCATTTTTTGCAGTGTTTCTTTCGTTTTACCAATGACTGCTGTGTGCGTAAAGAACTCTTCCTATGTTCTCTAGGAAATGTTTGCTATACTGTAAAACTTGAAATATATTAAAATATTAACTTTTTTACATAGCTCAAGAAATACCTCTGTAGTTATATTTGCCAAAATGCAAACTTTCTAAAGGTGTGCCCGGGAGTTATAATTTCTCACTCTTCACTGGGCACAAATGTCCATAGCAGTCCAGATCTACCCTTATACTCATTATCTTATTTATTTTGTGTACAAATCTGATGAGGGATGTCATCTAAGTCTTTAAGCCAAAACTCAAATTTGACCCCAGTGACTTCAAATACAGTTGTCTTTCCAGGGTTTCCTAATGCCTTGTGTGCTTCTGTTTTTGTTTTGTTTTTTTCAGAAAGACCCAGTGAGCTCTCTAGAAAATTCAGAGGAAAAGAAGTTCCCTGGAGAGGGCTCCATACCGAGCCCTAAACCCAAGCTCCACGCAAGAGATCTCAAGAAAGAACTAATCACGTAAGTCATCTGGAATGGCTTACTCTGTGGTTCTAAAACGGAGACTCCAATTCAAAACCTTGAGTAACAAATAACGCCTTGGCTTATGGAGCTGACTTTGCAAATGTTTTAGGGCAATTTCAACCCGTTGGTAGTTAAATGTTCTGTATATACCTAGACCTATGCTCAGAACTAAGAGGATTATGAAAAAAATGTACCTGACACGATCTCATGCTAAGAGAATTAAAAGTCTAATCGACTGAAAAACAAAACATGTAAAACAATTAGAAATGTTTATGTTCTGATCAGAAGATCTTTATAATCTAACACCCACTGGCCTCAGAGGATCCAAGTCAGGGCTTCAGGGAGTCTACAGACTCACAAAACTTAACTGCAGAGTGTTATTTGCGAAGGGAGTTCATGGTTTTCGCCACATTCTCAAGGGGTTCTGTGACTCAGAAGTTGAAAGGACAGGGCAGGAAGTACTAGTCAAGCTGCAGTGGGTTCTGAGACAGGCCCGGTGGTCTGGAGCAGGAGGGCCCAAGCTGAGCCCCAGGACCAGGTGACCTGGAGAGACAGAGAGAGAGAGAGAGAGAGGGAGAGAGAGAGAGGGAGGGAGGGAGAGGAGAGCAGGACGAGGGCCCTGAGAAGATGGCCAGGTTTCGCGTGAACAAGCCACAGGGTGTTTGAGCAGAAAAGTGCACTAGGGCTGGGGTATCTTGGGAACAGCAGTGTGTAACATTCTTCAGAGGCCGGGTGCACGTGGGGACCGTCTGGGGTCAGGAAGATCATCTGAAATGTTGACTAGAGATGCAGACGTGAGATCGTGAGGTGTGGCATGGGAGATGGGGCCTCCAGGGAAGATGTATAAAAGGAAGGGGGCAGAGTGCCCGTCCCGGAATCTGAGGGCACGCATCCTGCTGGGGCCTGACAGGGAAAAAGAAGCCCACAAAGAATAAAGACCTGGGGCCGAGGAGGAGGAGGAAAGTGATGTCATGGGAGCTAAGAGGTCAGAAACCTCCCACCTGGGCCTTTGATGGTTTCAGAGGCCACAGCAAGTTCAAAGAGGTTAAAGCAGAAAAGGCAGGACACACCCCGGGAGAGTGGGTCTTGGGAATAAGGGAGGCCAGCCAGCGGGGGGGGGGCGCGCAGCGGGAACGGGGGGGGGGGCAGGGGGCGGAGCTGGGGTGCGAGGGACGTGCCACCAGATGACGCAGGGACATTACTAGGACCGTGACCTGAGCCCAGCTCGCAGGCGCGCAGCGGGAACGGGGGGCGGGGGGGCAGGGGGCGGAGCTGGGGTGCGAGGGACGTGCCACCAGATGACGCAGGGACATTACTAGGACCGTGACCTGAGCCCAGCTCGCACACCCCTACTCCTTTTTCACCCCGAAGATCTCTGACCGGGGGCCGTTGGAGTTGAGAGTGGCGCGCACAGCTCGCTGACGGGTGTGAGTTCACCTGGGCCGTCGCCAGGACACAGGCCGTCCTGACCGCCTTCCTCCTCATCTTCCGGTCACCCCTGTGCGGGGGACATGGAGACATCGGGGTGGACATGGAGGGAGGGAGGGGGACAGGGAGGGGAAGGGCTTTCAGGCGAAGGCACGGCGGGAACCGTGGCTTTGGGGCGTTTTTATCCTCAGCAGAGAGTGTAGTCCCGGGAGGTGTTGGTTGCCGGGAGCGAGTGAGGGACATGCAGGAAAATCTTTTCCATAGGAAAGTGGTTAAGCATTCGTGTACGTTCTCACCCAAGTACATTTAAAGCTGCCAGTTAATGAGACTTTCTAGCAAAGAGGTACCCTTGCACTTAGGCACTGGCATCTGTACCCTCTCTTCTGAATCCCCCAGCATAAAAGTACGTTTACGTTTTTCTAATAAAGTAGATTCAGCACCCTCTCCTGAGCAGAATATGCTCTGCCCACCCATCTCTGCGGGGCCGCGTCCTCTGCTCTCTCAGCTCTTCCCCCACGTGTCACCCCCCCGAGAGGCCTTCCCGCTGCTGTGGTCCCCCCTGCCCAGCCCCCTGCTCCTGCCCCCTTTCCCAGGAGGGCAGGCTGTCCCAGCCACTGAGGCTGCTGCTTCCACGTCCCCGCGCGGGTCCCTGGTACCACTGCACTGCCTCTCGTCTCCCCGGTGACGGGGACACACCTCAGACGCTGCACAGGCCCTGCACACAGAGGCTATCGATCAGAAGGCCCCGGTCCAGCATATCAGTCTGTCCTGTCCACACTCAAGTGATTTTTCTTTAACATCCTTATTGGAGTGTAATTGCTTTACAAGGGTGTGTTAGTTTCTGCTTTACAGCAAAGTGACTCAGCTATACATACACATATGTCCCCATATCCCCTCCCTCTTGCGTCTCCCTCCAACCCTCCCTATCCTACCCCTCTAGGTGGTCACAAAGCACCGAGCTGATCTCCCTGTGCTCTGCGGCTGCTTCCCACTAGCTATCTATTTTACGTCTGGTAGTGTATATATGTCCATGCCACTCTCTCACTTCCTCCCAGCTTAGCCTTCCCCCTCCCCATATCCTCAAGGCCATTCTCTACGTCTGCGTCTTTCGTGCTGTCCCGCCCCTAGGTTCTTCAGAAACATTTTTTTTTCTTAGATTCCATATATGTGTGTTAGCATACGGTATTTGTTTTTCTCTTTCTGACTTACTTCACTCTGTCTGACAGCCGCTAGGTCCATCCACCTCACTACAGATAACTCAATTTCGTTTCTTTTTATGGTCGAGTGATTTTTAAATAAACAGTTGTGCTGCATTCCTTAAGGATTTCGTGGGCAGACATTGCTGCCTCAAGCATGATGTTCTCTTAGGAGGTTAACATTTCCTGATGATGTAGGGCCAACGTACCAGAGCGGCACGTCACCAAGCACTGCGCCCTCTGGGAGGTGACCTGGAGCAGCCATGTCAAGGCTGCCATGGGCCTGCTAGTCAAGTTTCTAAAATCTTGGTATGGATTTTGTTTCTGCATATTATCTCAAATATCTTCCAAAAGGGCCAATGTTTATCCTTTGAAGGTAGATTTTGGAAATTTCCAGAGTCGTTCCAAGCTAAATGAAATGTAAAAAACTGATAATTAACCTGCATCACCATTGTGGACAGAAAAATGAAGTGTGATTATTTTGTAATGGGCACTTCTCACTGGTGCAAAGAGAAAGGGCTACAAAAAGATGGTGAACAATTTTTGGAATATAATCATGAATTCCTAGGAAACTGACTCTCTAGAGGCCTCGTGGCTTTCCGCTCATTTCGGCACAGGGGAGCACTTGGGTGGGTACCACGTACTTCTACACACCTGTGTCACACACTGGTTCTGTAAACGTCTCACTGCTTTACAGTTTCACCCTGTCCTTATTATGCTTTGCTTTATGTTTCTAACAGATAAATGCACCTTAATTGCTTACCAGAAACTGTTTGGCTAAAATAGGACTTTTTTTTTTTTTTTGCGGCACGCGGGCCTCTCACTGCTGCGACCTCTCCCGTTGCGGAGCACAGGCTCCGGTCGCGCAGGCTCAGCGGCCACGGCTCACGGACCCAGCCGCTCCGCGGCATGTGGGATCTTCCCGGACCGGGGCACGAACCCGGGTCCCCTGCATCGGCAGGCGGACTCCCAACCACTGCGCCACCAGGGAAGCCCAGGACTTTTTGATGTCATTGATCGACATGAATTTGCTTAGAGTTTGAGCACCACTTACTGAGGGAGCTAGCTAGTTTCCTTTCTCTAAGTTGTGATACCTTCATTTGCAAATCTTCCCAGAATATATCACCCAACTGGGATCTGCACATGTTATTGTACAAGATTTCTCATTGAAGATCTGTAAATTAAGCCAGCCGTCAGGATCCACAACAGGATCTTTTCCCACTGCGTCGCCCCCTTCAATCTTGGCTTTATTCCTTGACCTCTTTATACCACAAAGCTGAAACAAAATAGCCACTATTTAAAAGCACACTTTATCATTATACTTCCTAAGTAATTTATAACTGTCTGATTTTAAAAATCATTGGCACTTTGCCTCTCCTGGCAGTATTAATAGGAATGATTTAAAAATAGAAATAAAATTTAAAGTAAAATAAAATACATGCAAAGCTATTTTGGCACACCAGGTGGCGATGTATTTCCAAAGTAGGAACTCCCAGGGCACTGTAACCCATCTCTCACGCTCTGAATATTCCAGCTGTGTAATTATCAGAAAAGATTGTTTCTCTGTTTAGCGGGTGAATGGCACTTGCAAGATAACTCAGCTCAGATGTTAGTCATTGTTCTTTTTTTTCTTTACTTGTTTACGTATATTTGGAGCTTCCGCATTTTCCTTTCTGATGTTCCATCTAGGAAAGTGGTGGGCAAAGAGCTGGCTGGTTCAGCTCGGATCAAGCTCTGGAAATCAAGCATCTCTCTGAGACATGAAGACATTCTAACTCTTCCAGTTTCTTTAGAGTACCTGAGAATGATTGGAAAGTAGCTCACAGGGAAAAAAATACTGAGAAGGTGACATTTCAGAGATCTTGGATGTCATCAGTCTATCCCCAAATGCCCCTTTAAAGAGGCAGAGTCTGCATTCCACACGTGGGTGAGCCTGCACGTTAGGCAGGGTGCCGAAAACATCACAAAGCACGAGTGACGTAGCTGATGTTTCCCCTGATTATTGACACCGACACAAAGACCACCGAGTGGGCAGGGGTCAATCTGCTTACCTCACACCAGCAACTTTCAAGCAGCGTCAGAGGGAAAAAAATGGCTGAGAAACCAAGGAATCTGTTAACTCTGGCAGCAAAACTGCTCGGGATAACTATCCACTTTCATTATTTTTAAAACACACATAAGACGCACAGAATGTGACCAGCTTCTGAGATAAATGAAGTGCCCGGGACAGACTCCGGTCTTGGGCAGACAGCCTGGAGAGCCTGCTGCTTAGGTGGTTAATTCCTGGCTGTCTTTGCTGGGTTCAGAACTTTGCATGAAACTGATCACGAGCTTTATTAACTAAACCTGGTAACTATTTCTGTACTATCAGCGACTGTCCCATCTAAAATGTCAGTTTACATTTCAGCCACATGTAGTAATTTCAAAGATCTTCTTTTTCAGGTGTTTTCTATCACGTTTATGAAGTTACTATGTTATCTTTTTCTTTAAAAAAAGTCACAAAAATTTCTTTCTGAAATCTGTGATACAGTTGGTACCTAAGAGCTGCTATCATGATAAAGCATGGGTTTTTCATATTTATGTTTTATAGCTCATATTTTCAAAGAGATAGAACACCACTGACTGTTGACTCACTCATATCCATCACCAGGACACGTATTTTAGCATCACTGTCCCACACCATCTGAATCAGAGAGCGACGTGATCCTGGAAACAAATAAGTCAGGATCATGCCAGTTTCCTCTTGTCTCGTCTGCTGGTCCTTCTGTAATCTACATCTTTAGTTCATTAGCTTCTTCACGTCCCATATGTGTTAACTGGTCCTGAAAAGAGAAGCTACCTCATACCCAGTCAGACAGAGCAAGTGCATCCGTGAATGCACCTGACCCTGATTCTGTGTTTTTATTGACCCAGCTGTCCAACGCCAGGATGCGACGGGAGCGGCCACGTCACAGGCAACTATGCGTCTCATCGCAGGTAGCTCTCCACCCTCTCACTTAGGCGTCCCTCATCTGTCCTCCTTAAGGACTCCCCCTCACCCCCTCTAGAAAGATATTATCTCGATCGGGAGCTGGAGGCTGAGTTAGTTGGGGTTTTGGTTCGTTTCGTTTTTCGGAAATAAAGCTAAGTCTTCAGTCTTTTTACTTATAGTGTAAAGAAAGTGTACTTCTCTGGTCAATAACGGTTTTCTGATCCTGTGATCCAGGCTACAACCCAGAAGTTAGAGTTCATGTCAGGCTCGGGTCCTGTCTAGCTTTAGGACTCAAGTGAAACCCAGGTAGGACAGCCGTGACCTGAACTGACCTTTTACGCTGTGGGAGGCTTCAGGAAAGGGTTGGAAGGACGGCAGTGCAGAGGCTGGGCTCGGCCCTTCCTCCCACCCGTGTCACCCGATGATCCGCTGTCCCTCTGGGCAGGGCCTGGACTTCGGAGCGCCGTCCCTCGGGATGCAGAGGGAGGGTTCTCTGGGTCGGTCACCACTGGAGCCGGAGGTCTCGCTGGGCTAAAGCCCCTGGTTTGGGAAATAGCAAACCAGAGTCTGTGACCGGTAGTCAAGGTGCCCAAAGCCCGGTCTGGCTAGAGCAGCAAAGCCGGGCTCAGATTTTTTCCCAGACCCCGTCGGTGGATTGAACATGTGTTCACCAGCTCAGGCTTCCCCCGAGTCGGGCCCGCGTGTGTCAGCGCGTGTGTCTCTGTTTTTGCTTTCTCCTCCCTCTTCAGTGTTTCTGGATGTCCTTTGGCAGATAAGACTCTGAAATCCCTCATGGCAGCCAACTCTCAGGAACTCAAGTAAGTGTCCAGCCAGGGTGGCCCTAACCAGGGGCAGACGGCACCTAAGCAAATTACGACCGCGCGCGCCCTCACCAAAAACTCAAACAGCTAAAACCAAATCACTGTAATTTAGTTTAGTTAATTAGCTGGCCTCGGAGGGTTTGTATTTTACAATGTTTGTAAAAGCAGTGATGTTGAACACCTACGACACCTTTTCTCTGTTACTTTCAGAACGTGTACACTAATCAGACCTAGGAGGGTACGGCCAGCATTTTCATCATCTGACTTTAGGAAAACTGCACAGTACTTTACCTTGTGGGCATTTTGAACCATACGACAGCCTCTCACTTTTGGGGGCGACATACAATTCTGGCTCATTTTCACCTTTCTACAGGTTCTCAAAGTCACACGTATATTAACTTTCGTTGATTGATTTGATTTTTCCTACTATTATCTTCTTTTATCCCAAACTTCTCACTTGTTATTTTCATGTGTTGTTATAATACCTGTAGACTAATAAAAAGTTGTAATCCACTTTTTACCCTTTAAAAATATAAGGCATACATTTGGAAAAGATGAATAACATTAAGCAAAATTAACAAAATGCATTTGCACATAATATTTTAGGAAAAATCAGTGTTACTAAGTCTAGTGATAAAATAATGTTTGTGTAAATAGTAGAATTAACACTTGGTGTCTAAATTACAGGTAAAATTTCAGAGACTATATCTTCTTAATATTTTGCTAGTATTTCCATTTTTTTACTTGTTTAAAATTTATCTAAAAATTATCCAAAAAAAGTTTATGAAACAAGATGTGATATTAAACAGGTATAAAAATTCGGAATTTTAGTACCATGAATAGTAAAGACAACTCTAAAATATACAAAGTGAGTGTACAACTGATTGTGTCAGTGTAGATTCTAGAAATCATTTTATTGGCTACCATTTTTCTAGATTGAAATGTAAGGATGTGAAGTGGAGACTTATTAGCAGATTGAAAGGAGAGAAGGGCTAGGCATACTCACTCAGTCTTACTCAATTGCTCTGAACTTCTATATTGCCGTATCTTAAAAATAGCTATCAGTTCTCCTAAGTGTTTTCTCTAAACATTATTTCTAGAAGAAAATGTTGATAATACATTGAAAACATGTAGATTGAGTGGTTCTATAGCAATGTTCAGTACTTACCTGCTTTATACAGCCACCTAATAAGTAACATCTTTGTGGTTTTTTCTGTACAGAAAGAAAAGGGGACATTTCATTGACCTCTTGTTTGGATATTCAGGGAGAATTTCAAAACAAGGTTTTTTTGGCATACAGACTTTTCCAGAATTGCAATATGCTAGTAAACCACTATTTTACTAAAAATATTAATAGCATCTGAGCCTTTCCTACAGTATAGAATACGTATTAAATAGCTAAATGTTTGATTAGAGAATCATTGCAGGGTTTTCTGGTTAGCTCGAAGAGATGTATGCAGATTTCACATTTCCTTCGAGAAAAGCATTCATTCCCTATGTTCCGCCTCAAGATTGAATATAAAAGAATTTCTGTGAAAGTTCAGTGGGTTAGAGTTTAAGAAAAGGAATAGTGTTCACATTCTTCTTTGGATTATTATCTTTCTCAAACTCTTGTTTGAGTAGAAACCTGAACCCGGGTGGGCATACAAGTGAAATAATAACAATGACCTTGTCTACAAGAACATTCAGGAAAGCAAACATTTTACGACAGCCTCTGATTTTTTTTTAAAAATAAATTTATTTATTTATTTATTTATTTATACTTTTTTACTGTTGGCTGCATTGGGTCTTTGTTGCTGCATGTGGACTTTCTCTAGTTGCGGCGAGCGGGGGCTGCTCTTCATTGCGGTGCACGCGGCAGTGCAGAGGCTGGGCTCGGCCCTTCCTCCCACCCGTGTCACCCGATGATCCGCTGTCCCTCTGGGCAGGGCCTGGACTTCGGAGCGCCGTCCCTCGGGATGCAGAGGGAGGGTTCTCTGGGTCGGTCACCACTGGAGCCGGAGGTCTCGCTGGGCTAAAGCCCCTGGTTTGGGAAATAGCAAACCAGAGTCTGTGACCGGTAGTCAAGGTGCCCAAAGCCCGGTCTGGCTAGAGCAGCAAAGCCGGGCTCAGATTTTTTCCCAGACCCCGTCGGTGGATTGAACATGTGTTCACCAGCTCAGGCTTCCCCCGAGTCGGGCCCGCGTGTGTCAGCGCGTGTGTCTCTGTTTTTGCTTTCTCCTCCCTCTTCAGTGTTTCTGGATGTCCTTTGGCAGATAAGACTCTGAAATCCCTCATGGCAGCCAACTCTCAGGAACTCAAGTAAGTGTCCAGCCAGGGTGGCCCTAACCAGGGGCAGACGGCACCTAAGCAAATTACGACCGCGCGCGCCCTCACCAAAAACTCAAACAGCTAAAACCAAATCACTGTAATTTAGTTTAGTTAATTAGCTGGCCTCGGAGGGTTTGTATTTTACAATGTTTGTAAAAGCAGTGATGTTGAACACCTACGACACCTTTTCTCTGTTACTTTCAGAACGTGTACACTAATCAGACCTAGGAGGGTACGGCCAGCATTTTCATCATCTGACTTTAGGAAAACTGCACAGTACTTTACCTTGTGGGCATTTTGAACCATACGACAGCCTCTCACTTTTGGGGGCGACATACAATTCTGGCTCATTTTCACCTTTCTACAGGTTCTCAAAGTCACACGTATATTAACTTTCGTTGATTGATTTGATTTTTCCTACTATTATCTTCTTTTATCCCAAACTTCTCACTTGTTATTTTCATGTGTTGTTATAATACCTGTAGACTAATAAAAAGTTGTAATCCACTTTTTACCCTTTAAAAATATAAGGCATACATTTGGAAAAGATGAATAACATTAAGCAAAATTAACAAAATGCATTTGCACATAATATTTTAGGAAAAATCAGTGTTACTAAGTCTAGTGATAAAATAATGTTTGTGTAAATAGTAGAATTAACACTTGGTGTCTAAATTACAGGTAAAATTTCAGAGACTATATCTTCTTAATATTTTGCTAGTATTTCCATTTTTTTACTTGTTTAAAATTTATCTAAAAATTATCCAAAAAAAGTTTATGAAACAAGATGTGATATTAAACAGGTATAAAAATTCGGAATTTTAGTACCATGAATAGTAAAGACAACTCTAAAATATACAAAGTGAGTGTACAACTGATTGTGTCAGTGTAGATTCTAGAAATCATTTTATTGGCTACCATTTTTCTAGATTGAAATGTAAGGATGTGAAGTGGAGACTTATTAGCAGATTGAAAGGAGAGAAGGGCTAGGCATACTCACTCAGTCTTACTCAATTGCTCTGAACTTCTATATTGCCGTATCTTAAAAATAGCTATCAGTTCTCCTAAGTGTTTTCTCTAAACATTATTTCTAGAAGAAAATGTTGATAATACATTGAAAACATGTAGATTGAGTGGTTCTATAGCAATGTTCAGTACTTACCTGCTTTATACAGCCACCTAATAAATAACATCTTTGTGGTTTTTTCTGTACAGAAAGAAAAGGGGACATTTCATTGACCTCTTGTTTGGATATTCAGGGAGAATTTCAAAACAAGGTTTTTTTGGCATACAGACTTTTCCAGAATTGCAATATGCTAGTAAACCACTATTTTACTAAAAATATTAATAGCATCTGAGCCTTTCCTACAGTATAGAATACGTATTAAATAGCTAAATGTTTGATTAGAGAATCATTGCAGGGTTTTCTGGTTAGCTCGAAGAGATGTATGCAGATTTCATATTTCCTTCGAGAAAAGCATTCATTCCCTATGTTCCGCCTCAAGATTGACTATAAAAGAATTTCTGTGAAAGTTCAGTGGGTTAGAGTTTAAGAAAAGGAATAGTGTTCACATTCTTCTTTGGATTATTATCTTTCTCAAACTCTTGTTTGAGTAGAAATCTGAACCCGGGTGGGCATACAAGTGAAATAATAACAATGACCTTGTCTACAAGAACATTCAGGAAAGCAAACATTTTACGACAGCCTCTGATTTTTTTTAAAAAATAAATTTATTTATTTATTTATTTATTTATACTTTTTTACTGTTGGCTGCATTGGGTCTTTGTTGCTGCATGTGGACTTTCTCTAGTTGCGGCGAGCGGGGGCTGCTCTTCATTGCGGTGCACGGGCTTCTCATTGCGGTGGCCTCTCGTTGCAGAGCACGGGCTCTCAGCGCACGGCCTTCAGTAGTTGTGGCTCATGGGCTCTAGAGCGCAGACTCAGTAGTTGTGGCTCACAGGCTCAGTAGTTGTGGCTCGTGGGCTCAGTAGTTGTGGCACACGGGCTTAGTTACCCGGCAGCAGGTGGGATTTTCCCAGACCAGGGATCGAACCCGTGTCCCCTGCATTGGCAGGCAGACTCTTAACCACTGTGCCACCAGGGAAGCCCACCTCTGCGTTTTTATTAGTATCTGGCATTTTTTAAGGCAACAAAAGCGTGAGAATCTCTGTATGTATTTGCATTCAAGTGTATTTTAAACCCTGTTCCTAATTAGCATTCTAAGTAAAATCGGAATCTCCTTCCGCCTTCACTCCCCTGACTCCAAATTTAATGGTTGCTTGTCGGTCAGAGTTATTGGTAAGAGTTTCCACAAGACCTTTTAAGGTGGACCATGAGGCAGAATAGATGAGGTGCACATGTCCTAGGCTCTTTGACAGTTGCATTAATCCACCAGGTCTCTGGTTGTCCATGCACCACTGCTGTCCATCTGAATGTAAGGGATTATCATGGTGGTGGAGCAAATCAAAGGAAATAAATTACACACAGAAACAATTTGGAAACTCTTTGTTCTTAAGCAAAAGATAAGAACTTTGCATGATGTAGACAGAGGCCCAGCAGTAAGTTGTGGGTCGAATTTCAGATTCCTTCCAAAATAAGGTTTAACAACAGGGACCTATTGTGTAGCACAGGGAACTATACGCAATACTTGTAATAAACCATAAGGGAAAAGAATCTGAAACATTTTTTGTATATATATGTATATATATATATGTATATATGTATGTATATATATGTATATATATGTGTATATATATACATATATATATAACTGAATCACTCTGCTAAACAGCTGAAACTAACACAACATTGGAAATCAACTACAATTAACAAAATAAGGCTTAAAAAGAAGGAAAAAAAGAATGCAGGATAACAATGAACACAGTGTCTTCCAAGCATTGGACAGCAGTTAACACATCTTAACATTTCCTTTAAAAATGGATTCTTAGGGCTTCGCTGGTGGCGCAGTGGTTAAGAATCCTCCTGCCAGTGCAAGGGACACAGGTTCGAGCCCTGGTCCAGGAAGATCCCACATGCCGCAGAGCAACTAAGCCCGTGCGCCACAACTACTGAGCCTGCCCTCTAGAGCCCGCGAGCCACAACTACTGAGCCCACGTGCCGCAACTACTGAAGCCCGTGCGCCTAGAGCCCGTAAAGACAACTCTAAAATATACAAAGTGAGTGTACAACTGATTGTGTCAGTGTAGATTCTAGAAATCATTTTATTGGCTACCATTTTTCTAGATTGAAATGTAAGGATGTGAAGTGGAGACTTATTAGCAGATTGAAAGGAGAGAAGGGCTAGGCATACTCACTCAGTCTTACTCAATTGCTCTGAACTTCTATATTGCCGTATCTTAAAAATAGCTATCAGTTCTCCTAAGTGTTTTCTCTAAACATTATTTCTAGAAGAAAATGTTGATAATACATTGAAAACATGTAGATTGAGTGGTTCTATAGCAATGTTCAGTACTTACCTGCTTTATACAGCCACCTAATAAATAACATCTTTGTGGTTTTTTCTGTACAGAAAGAAAAGGGGACATTTCATTGACCTCTTGTTTGGATATTCAGGGAGAATTTCAAAACAAGGTTTTTTTGGCATACAGACTTTTCCAGAATTGCAATATGCTAGTAAACCACTATTTTACTAAAAATATTAATAGCATCTGAGCCTTTCCTACAGTATAGAATACGTATTAAATAGCTAAATGTTTGATTAGAGAATCATTGCAGGGTTTTCTGGTTAGCTCGAAGAGATGTATGCAGATTTCATATTTCCTTCGAGAAAAGCATTCATTCCCTATGTTCCGCCTCAAGATTGACTATAAAAGAATTTCTGTGAAAGTTCAGTGGGTTAGAGTTTAAGAAAAGGAATAGTGTTCACATTCTTCTTTGGATTATTATCTTTCTCAAACTCTTGTTTGAGTAGAAATCTGAACCCGGGTGGGCATACAAGTGAAATAATAACAATGACCTTGTCTACAAGAACATTCAGGAAAGCAAACATTTTACGACAGCCTCTGATTTTTTTTTAAAAATAAATTTATTTATTTATTTATTTATTTATACTTTTTTACTGTTGGCTGCATTGGGTCTTTGTTGCTGCATGTGGACTTTCTCTAGTTGCGGCGAGCGGGGGCTGCTCTTCATTGCGGTGCACGGGCTTCTCATTGCGGTGGCCTCTCGTTGCAGAGCACGGGCTCTCAGCGCACGGCCTTCAGTAGTTGTGGCTCATGGGCTCTAGAGCGCAGACTCAGTAGTTGTGGCTCACAGGCTCAGTAGTTGTGGCTCGTGGGCTCAGTAGTTGTGGCACACGGGCTTAGTTACCCCGCAGCAGGTGGGATTTTCCCAGACCAGGGATCGAACCCGTGTCCCCTGCATTGGCAGGCAGACTCTTAACCACTGTGCCACCAGGGAAGCCCACCTCTGCGTTTTTATTAGTATCTGGCATTTTTTAAGGCAACAAAAGCGTGAGAATCTCTGTATGTATTTGCATTCAAGTGTATTTTAAACCCTGTTCCTAATTAGCATTCTAAGTAAAATTGGAATCTCCTTCCGCCTTCACTCCCCTGACTCCAAATTTAATGGTTGCTTGTCGGTCAGAGTTATTGGTAAGAGTTTCCACAAGACCTTTTAAGGTGGACCATGAGGCAGAATAGATGAGGTGCACATGTCCTAGGCTCTTTGACAGTTGCATTAATCCACCAGGTCTCTGGTTGTCCATGCACCACTGCTGTCCATCTGAATGTAAGGGATTATCATGGTGGTGGAGCAAATCAAAGGAAATAAATTACACACAGAAACAATTTGGAAACTCTTTGTTCTTAAGCAAAAGATAAGAACTTTGCATGATGTAGACAGAGGCCCAGCAGTAAGTTGTGGGTCGAATTTCAGATTCCTTCCAAAATAAGGTTTAACAACAGGGACCTACTGTGTAGCACAGGGAACTATACGCAATACTTGTAATAAACCATAAGGGAAAAGAATCTGAAACATTTTTTGTATATATGTATGTATATATATGTATATATATATGTATATATGTATGTATATATACGTATATATGTATATATATGTATATATATATACATATATATATATATAACTGAATCACTCTGCTAAACAGCTGAAACTAACACAACATTAGAAA